>NW_016107462.1:1901918-1922697 GCF_001604975.1 Cebus imitator | reverse complement strand
AAAGAAAGAAGAAAGAAAGAAAGAAAGAAAGAAAGAAAGAAAGAAAGAAAGAAAGAAAGAAAGAAAGAAAGAAAGAAAGAAAAGAAAGTGAAAGAAAGCAAGCAAAGCAAGGCAGCAGGCAGGTAGAGAGAGAGAGAGAGAGAGAGAGAGAGAGAGAGAGAGATGATAGATAGATAGATAGATAGATAGACAGACAGACAGAGTTTCCTGCCTAACTTTCAGAATCCCAAAGAAACTGATGCTCTAGTCATTTTTATTTACAGATTTGTCAATTATGTTTGCAGCTTCTAAAAAGTAGGAAAGCACTGAATCAAAACCCAGTTGCCGCATGATAATGACCTTCAATCTGAAACTAATGTCACACAATAATGACCTTCATTCTGTATCAACCTATATTAGAAGGGGTAAAAAACATTTTTCAACCCCAGAGCCTTGTTATTTAAAGCATACTACCTGTTTCAATGTTGCACTCATTAAACAGGCCTCTGACCTTCTAATTTAGTATCATTAACCAAGAAAAATGTCATGATAAAATCCTCCCCATGAGAATTCAGAAAATGATCATTGTGCTATATAGCATTGGTGCCAACTATCTGCCACAAAGTTGAAACATGATCCAATCACCACCTGCCATATATCACCATTTTCTTCAGTCTGGTTGGAGAGAGAAAATATTAATACAAGACAGTTAAATAGCAATGCCAAGGAGTAGATGAGTATGCAGTAAGTAGTGCACAAAATCAGAGCTACAGAAAAAGAAAGAAGTGAGAAACAATGTCAAGATAGAGTGGCCAGTGATGGTTTCACAAATGGGTGAGATTTGAAGTAAGCCTTACTGAAGAGGTAGGTAAGATTCTGTGGTCATAGAAGACTGGACCATTTGGGAAAACTCTGGGAAACAGGGTTAAAGTACAGAAAGGCAAGGAGATAGAATTGTAAAAGGCATGTTCATTTTGACAAGTACACCAACTTACCTATTATACAGGGGGAATTATAAACAGCAACCTCAAAAGGTAGCTTTTATTGAGTTCTTTCTATGTCCAGCTATTTTGTTCTACATGCTTTCACAGGTATTAGCACATTTAACCATCATACCAGAAATATGAGGTAGTTATCATTGTTACCTACCATATTAGCCTGTTCTCATGCTGCTAATAAAGACATATCTGAGATTGGATAATTTATAAAGAAAAGAGGTGTAATGGACTCACAATTCCTCATAGCTGGGGAGGCCTCACATTCATGGTGGAAGGTGAATGAAGAGCAACGGCACATCTTGAATGACAGCTGGCAAGAGAGCTTGTGCAGGAGAATTTCCCTTTATAAAGCCATCAGAGCTCATGAGACTTATTCACTATCACAAGAACATCACAGGTAGACTCGCCCCCATGATTCAATTACCTCCAACTGGATCCCTCCCACGAGATGTGGGAATTATGGGAACTATAATTCAAGATGAGATTTGAGTAGGGACACAGCCAAACCATGTCACCTACATTTTACAGGGCAGCCAGAGAGATTTTAAGTAACTAGGCAACAATGTAAGTTTAGTAAGTGGTAGAGCCAGAATTGATACCCAGGCAGTTTGGCTCCCAAAAGGACTTATAGCCACTATTCTTCACTGTGTCAATGCCTGCAACAAGATGGATGCCTGAAGATGTCTGATTATAGAAAGTGGTGGAGACTGTGGGGAACTGGAGAGTTCATGCCCCATCCAAAATGGGCAGCCACTGCTCAGCTTCAGCTTTGTGGGAACAAGGGCCCAGTGCTTCAGATTTAATTTTTAAAAGAGATATCAGAAATATAATTTGATGTAAAAATTTTTTTTAAGAATAGCATATGGTCAAAATATAGCCTGACAGTGACCAATTTGAGACATGAGAGAATAAGGACGAATGAGATTGAAAATGTAGGCTGGTACTGGATTGTTGAGGGTTCGGGAATCCTGGGAAGTGGGAGCAGACAAGGCTTGAAACCTGAATAGTAGCAGGAGCAATGGAAAAGAAGAGTTACATCTGGTGAGTTTCATAAGAGATAATTAACTGGACCTATGACTGGAAAGGAAGATTTTCTGACATTTAGATCAAGGAAGAAGATGAGAAACAAGCCAACTGAAATTATGAGTGAGGAGATCTCAAAAGAAATAAGCTAGCTGTAAGGGCTAAGCTTATTTATAAAGGCAGTGACAGAGCACATATACATGGAATTGTCTGCTGAACAACTGAGAAGCTGTGCTGTGATTATAAATGACTGATCTTTGGGAACTGCATAGACACCAATGTGAGTCCCAATAATGTGGCTTCCCACATATGTAACATGGATGAGTTAGTTAACATTCCTTTAGCTTCAGTTTCCTCACAGATAAATCACGTCACTCCTTCACTTGCACCGAAATATGGTTGATGGACAGAAAGAAACCCTGTGTTTTTTTCCTGGCCTACAAGGCCTTGGCACTCTCTATCAGCTCATATTCCTCCATCCCCTATCAGCACACTTCATTCACAGAGGCCATGCTCCGTTCTTCACAAGCACTGTTTCTGCCTCAGGACCTTTGCACATGATGGTTCTTCCACCTGAAACACTTTCCCTCTGAGCTTGCAACATCCCTTCATTTAGGTCTCTGCTTAAATATCATCTCCCTTATCTCTCCTCCTCCTTCTCTTCTTTATCTTTCTCTTTCTCCTTCCACGTTTTGTCTTTTTCCTCCACTGAAATGTAAACCTTTGTTTTCATCATTGCTGTATCCATAGCACCTAGGATACTGCCTGGCCTAGAGTCGGCATGCAATGAATGAATGAAATGAAAGTGACAAAAGAAGGGAATATTGGAACTCCTAACACAGAATTGGCATGTAGATAAAATAAGAAAATGCATCTTAGTACTTAGTATATAGCCATAGCAAAATTTTTTTTTTAAGTAGCTTAAAAGTATAGGAAATGCCAAACTGTGGGCAGGGACCTGGAGCTGAGCCTCAGAACTTAGCATCTGAGACTATGAACAGGCTTCTGGGCAGCCCAGTCTCAAGGGTGTAGTGTCTGAGTTCTTGAGGAGGCTTCTGAGTGTTACCCAATGAGAAGTAGATTAGCCACAATAGTGTGTTATAGACTAATAATTTATTTTGTTTTGTTTTCTTGCTTAACAATAATCTACAAGCTGCCATTTATCACTGCTTGCTGATAAGCTGGAGATTTGGGAATGGTATGCTATGAAACTAAAAGCAATGAGAAGTCGGAAGAAAGCAAATACTATTTCTAGCCTATGTATTGTAGTTATTTTAAAAATTACTATTACGTTACCACAATAAGAGAAATAGGGTTCCCTTTCTGATTGTGTTGGTAATTATATCTTTTAGGAATAGTAATTGGCTTGAAAATAGATCCTTGTCCTGCACGGTCAGGCTCCAGGGAAGAAGAAAATTGCTAAAAGAAAAAAAATGACTAAAAGATCATTTAGGCTTGCCTAATTTAGCTAAAAATTTCTTTTTTCTCTGAATTCCTGTCTAAATCCCCACTTAAGTAATTTTTGTTCTGTCTTAGAGACTGGTCACCTAAAAAATAGATAATAGGTGGAAATTCTAAGTCATGCAAGATAACTCTTAGCTGACTGAGTACATCAAGGTTTTGGGAAAAGAGCTAGTTTCTTGAGAATAGGAAGTATTGTGGGTTATTCCTAGGAAACCTGGATAGTTGCTGTGGGGACACCATGGGGACAAAATATGTAGTGGTGGTTAGTACCAAGAGGCCAGGCTGAGCCAGGAGTAATGTGACTCCTAGTTTAGTTTCTAAACACCTAATAGTAAGCATTGGTGTATTGTACTTTCTTAGAACACTATAAGCAAGTATATGTTACAGGATAAGCTCATACTATAATCTTACCCTATAAGATCAGTTCTGGGACTGTTTCCAAATAAAGCCAAAATGCATAAACAATAATAGCAGCTGTGTGTACCTCTGCAGGGTGTATTATTAGTGTCCCCTTTGGACAGATAAGCAAACTGAGGGCTAGTTTTGCCCAGGGTTCCACAGTTAGTACATGTAGAAGTCTGGATTAAAATCATCACACTGGATGATGAGGCATGCACAAAGCTACAGGTGATGAGAACATATGGTTACTCCCTGGAAATGATTTTTCCTCCCAGAATTAATTTATTGTATGACTTAACATTAATAAATCAGTCTCAATATACTTGGGAGATAGAGAAAGATGAAAGAACAATAAATGTTTCTAGAGACATTTTTCATTGTTTGGTGCTATTCTAGATACGGGCCTCCGGAGGCTGTGTGACTGAAACATATGAATCACACTAAAGTGGTCCACCCAAGGGAGACACTCCATGTCTGGCTCTGGAGCGTACTCATGAAAAACCCAACAAATCTCCTTGTCAGGGCTAATATTGGGTCAATGGTGTGCCTTCTCTACTTTTAGCAGCCTTAATTTAATTCTGCTCTTTTATGACTGAGTGGGCGAAAAGGACCTCAGGAGGGCTTTCTGATTTTCCCTTTTCAGTTTTCTTCTTCTTTCTTGGCCATACGTGCTCTTAGTCTTGACTTTCTCCTCTCCTATTTCTTTCAAATCCAGACTTGGCAGACGGGTGGTGGAGGGCACCCAAGTCGTTTTTGCCCCCTGAGCAGCCATTCCCCTTTGCTAATAACAGAATCTCAATTTCCTCTCGGGAAACAACACTCTTCTCATGCCATTTGATATGTAGGTTGAATGACACATCTCAAGTCTTGACAGTTGTGATTTTCTCAGTGACACCTTATGACTCAAACCAGGTACTGAGACAGAGTGTCACAACTGTAAATAAAAGAGTTGGGAAAGACATTTTCCCCCAAGTGGAATTGCTGAGCTAATGAAGTTGACGCCTGGAATTCCCGAAGCAATCTTGACATGGTAGAAAGGATCTGCCCGGTCGTGAGGGCAACATGGGAAAGGCAGAGTCAGGGACTGAAGCAGATCAAGTTCTTGGGGAGATCGTCTACATTCCTGCATGTGTTTAGTCCCTGGGTTATTGTAGTCAACTGAGCAAAACTCTTTCTTTTTGTGCTTACAACCACTTGAATTGAGTTTCTGTGTGTGGGTGATCTGTTGTGCTGAACCCCTGTTACCCTCAATAGGGAGGGCACCAGATTCAAGAGGCTGAAGAAGAGACCCAGAGCCAGCAAATAAGATCTGGGTTTTTATTAGGGGCTCCATACCAGGGAGAGAGTCCAGTGGCAGAGGGCTGGATGGGAGAACAGCCTTAATTACAGAAATGGTCCTATGGCAATGGGCTGGACAAGGTATTCACCTTCATACAGTCCAGTGGCTGTGGGCAGGACAGGAAAACTGTAACCACCTGCAAACATCATGCAGTTTACACAGCATTTTTACTTAACACCATCCCCTAATGACCTCCACCTGGCAAACTTCATCTACCACTCACCCCCCACCAAAAATAAAACTCAGGGCTCAGATGTTTATCATAGATAAGGAGTGCATCTCTGGATTAGCCATTCCCAGATTCCCAGCTCTAAACACACATTCAGGTGCATCTGCCATACAGGGTCATTCTCAGGATATACTTAAGTTATCTCTGTCAGGCGCAATGACCTTACATTGTCTTCCAAACAAGTAAGCCAACTGTAATAAGATGTTTACTTTGGGGTCTGGTTTCTGTCATTTTATGAACTTTTTTTTCCCTCCGAATAGTTTATGTCAATCTTAATCTTTTCTCAATAATTTTATTTCTAGAAACATCAAGCCTAAGGCAAATTGAAGTCTTCTTCCCACTAATAGTCTACAATTATACAGCTTTATCAAATATTCCCATTTACTGGTTCTTATTAAGGTTTTGTATTAACCAAACTGGGAATTACTTCCATTTATAAAATAAGAAGCCCAAATCTTACACTTCACAAACAAATCTTTATGTACTATTGTCACTGCATAAGGATTATGAGAAATTAACATGATGAATATTTTTAATGTTTGACAATCATTTAGCTTTTTTGTTTTTAATGAGGATGTATTGAAAGTCAGTTATGTACAGAAGGCTCACATTCGCCCTATTCTTAATGTCTCAGACTTAAAAGGATCTTAAAGTGAGAATTTTCCCCCAACAGTCTGCAACTAAGTACTCCGAGTGAGTTCATAACTAATTCTGCCTTTTAGCCAACAGTGGTACAACATTCAAATTATCTTTACTTTATAAGGAATATAAACTATGGCCTTGAAAGTTAAGTCACCTTTCCTAAGTTACCCTACATTATTACAAATACAGAATTTCTTCTCATTTCTACATAAATAAAGAGAAAGGGAAATCAGACCAATTGATTCAGGCTCAGTGCCAAACTTCAGGAGAGTTCAGAGCCCAAGATACTCACCAGAGCTTGATTCAATTAGCCAATTGAGAGACTTGCTCCTTCACATTCTGCAATAGAGTCATGAATTGTGTTGCTGTTTTAAAATACATATACATATGATATTCCTTTATCCCATACAGGACTGCATTTAGATTGTGGCTAAAAAGAACTTGCAAAAGTGGAAAAGATCTAGAAAGCACAAATAAAACTGACACGGGAGAGGGAGAGAAAAGAGAGTGAAGTCCAACCAGCCTTACAGCCCTGCAGCATTCGGACCTCAGCATGCATGAATGCAAAATAGACTGTCCCCTCCAGGCCCCTCAGTATACCTGCAGCATAAGGGACCTGAGGTACCTTCAGGCAAAAAGCCCTGCAAAACTGACAAGGTTCCTAATGCTGTCCACTTGAGCAGGTCTGCTGGAGTTCACCAGAGCTGGAATTAGGACAGGTGTTCGCTCTGGTGACATCTGAGGACAAGAAAAAATAATTCTTGCGCATGCTTCTTTTCCCCCTAAAGCAGGAGTAGAAGAAATGAGAAAGTTCCTAGCAAAAAGGAAGAGACTTTTGTCCAAAGAATGCATATGAAAGAAAGAAATTTAGTTAGTATCTGAGGGAACATCCAGGTAGACTTTAACACAAAAAAATTTTGTTTCTAGTCACATTCATCTTTCAAGATCCAGGGAAGGAGGAAGAGAGCAATGACAGAGAGTCAGTATATAGAGTAGGTGGAGGTATTAACAATAATATATCAACATTTACTATGTGCTAGGCATGTTGCTGACCATTTTATGTAGACATTTCTTTCTCACATCAATCCAATGAGGTAAGAGTCATTTTATCATATTGCATTTAACTGAGAGAGAAACTGAGGCACCAACAAGCTCTGTAAGCAGCAGGGCCCAGTATATGAGTCCAAGTACCCTGAGTCCATGTTCTAACGTTTATCATCCTTTTGAAACCTTAGATTTCCCCGATCTTGAACTCCTTTTTACCTATAGGAAAAATGAGACTTTGCCCATTTTCAAAGTATCTTAAATTCTGGCAGTATAGCCATGGTTTGAACCAGTCAGCCTGAGCAGAAACAGCTCTGGAATGACTTCACTATGATACAACAGAGGCAATATTCTTTGATGGAGATAGTGCTTTGTCATTTGGAGACTTCTTTCACTGTATCATCTCATTCTGTATTAACAATACACCAGTGAGGTCTCTAGTTACCTTCTTAATTTATAGAAAGAATATTGAGACCAATGGACGGAAAGTAGATTGACCAAGAATATTAGAGACTCTTTATTCTTGGTTCAGGTGTGTTTCCCCAGGATGGCTGGGCTGGGCCCCTGGGAGGTTTGACTGAGCACGATGAAGGCAACAGATGCCAATGGTTCCAAGGCTCACCTGGCTGATTTCATACCTTACAAGCTCCACATAAAGATGTGGAAATAGCAGACAGAGGATGGTACCAGACATCATCATTGACTCTGAAGATAGAGCAGGAAACAAAATACACAGATCCCCGTCCTCAGGGAGCTTGCATTATTGGAGACTGTTTTGAGTCATTTTATTACCTATGTCTATGTCTTATACCATACCCACCCCGGCTGTCCTAGATGAGCCCTCTTTTATGACTCTTGTAAAAAACCAACATATTTCCTCTTGCTTCCAAAAGACCAGCTTATACATTTCATGAAACAGGAAAACAATAAAAGCTAACCCTCAAGAGCAAAACATTTATTTCCTTTGTGATCTGCACTTGCAGGATGGGAAGGTTAAGAATTAGAGGCTGCCCAAGGTCATTCAGTAAGTAATCAGTAGAGGAAGCAAGGCAATTCATCTTCTGATTTTTATTCTATACATGAGATTTTCTATTAGCTAAAGGTGACCAAAGTAGCAAATGTTTATGAAAGAAAGTGAAACTATGGTAAAACTCCACTATCAATCCCCTTCCGAGCAACATATGGTATCAATGACCCTCTTGTTCACTTTGTTTTAGTATGCCATATCTATGCAAGCCTCCATGAAATGAAAAGTAGCACATCAGAAATATATGTAAATTGAGGGTGTAACATGTAAATCACAAAGAAATTATTACTACGGGTTAATGTCCGGGAAAATAGCCTATCAAGATTTTTAAAAGGAATTAGAGACTCAATAAATAAGGAAAGTCATCCTTAGCTACGTGACCTTTGCTAAAAATCAACACAGCTTTGGAAGAAGTTCTGTTAAATACAAATCAAGTAAAAGGGAACAAAACTGTGCTGGATGCTCAGAACATAACTAATGGCACAACAAATTATGTTGTCAAAAACTGATTCTGGATGAAGGCTACCATTTTATTTTTTAAAGTTGACATAGATAATATGTCAAATGCCTGGTCAAATTTCATAACCAGTCTCCAAACCTCCAGCTGAGTTCCTGAGATAGAAAAATGTATTTTTAAGGGTCTTCTAAAGAGGTCTTTAGTCCTGGCTATACAACATAATAAAGACTTGACAGATGAAAAGCCTTAATTCTGAGCTTCCTTTGGTGAGAAAACATTTTATTACTAAGCATAGGATGGGCTTTCAAGTCAGGCAGACATGGATTCTACCTTTGTGTCACACTGTCTTTATGACCTTGGGCAAATCACTTAATTTTTCCAACACTAAGCTTCCATATTTCTAAAATGATAATAACACTACGCTGCATGAATTTTTTTCTGCAAATAATAAATAGTTAATAATGCAGGGAATATGCTTAGAAATATGCCTTACATAGGGTAGGTGCTCAAACGCTTCTAATTATTTTTATGTAGGACGTGTGGTTTAAGGACTATGTATCTTTAAAAACATCAGGCTGGGTAGGGAGAGTGGCTCACCCCTATAATACCAACACTTTTGTAAACCAAAGTGGGTGGAATTCTTGAGGCCAGGAGTTTGAGACCAGTTTGGGCAACATAGCAAGACCTTGTCTCTACAAAAAATAAAATAAAATAACCATTCTTTGATTCAATAGAGGAGGCATAATCTTTTTAGCAAATGGTGCTGGAGCAATTGGATATTCATAAGCAAAAGAAATAAGCATAAACATAAATCTCATGTCTTATTAAAAATTAACTAAAATGGATCATGGTCATAAATCTAAAAGACAAAAACACTAAAATCTTTAGGAAAAAAAATACGAGATCTTCTAAACTTAGGACTAGGCAAAGAGTGCTTAGACATCAAAGAAACAATTAAAGAAAGGAAAAAGTGATAAATTAAACCTCATCAAAATTAGAAACTTTTGATCTCCAAAAGGCCCCATGAAGGTGGTGAAAAGGGAAACTAGAGTTTGGAAGAAAATATTTGCAAGTCACATACGTGACAATGGACTTGTACCTAGAATAAAGAGCTCTCAAAACCTAATCTAATTGTAAAACAGGTAAAAGACACAGGCATTTTACTGAAGAGGTTATTTCTTTTTCTTTTTTATTTTTTAATAGAGATGGGGTTTCTCCATGTTAGTCAGGCTGGTCTCAAACTCCCAACCTCAGGTGATCCGCCTGCCTTGGCCTCCCAAAGTGCTGGGATTACAGGCCTGAGCCACTGTGCCTGGCCAGAAGAGGTTATTTCTATGGCAACCAAGAATATAAAAAGGTATTCAACATCGGGAGATATTAGGAAAATGCAAATTAAAACCACAATGAGATTTCACTACACATATATCAGAATGACCAAACTGAAAGAGAGTCATCACACCAAATGCTGGTGAGGATGCAGAAAAACTGGATTGCTCATACATAACTACTAGAAATGTAATATGGTACAGTCACTCCAGAAATTAGCTTGGCAGTTCCTTTAGTAACTAAAAATGGACTCACCATGCCACCTGGAAACTGCACACTGTGGTATTTCTCCCAGAGAAATTAAAACTTACTTTCTTCAGAATGTCCATGGCCTCTTTATTTATAATAGTCAATAACGGGAAACTACTCAAATGTCCTTCAGTGGGTGAGTAGTTAATCAAACTGTGGTCCATCCATAACTCTGAAATATTACTAAGCACTTAAAAGAAATAAACTATTGATACATACAACTCGGATGAACCTCAAGGAAATTATGCTGTATGAAAAAAACCAATCTTAAAAGGATATATATGATATGATTTCATTTATATAGTATCTGAGATATAGAGGCAGAGAAGAAATTAGTAGTTGTGAGGGGCTGGGTCAGAGGGTGAGGAAGTGTAGGTAGGGCTATAACGGGGTAGCTTAAGAGAACTGTGTGGATGTTACATTAAATATCTTAATTCTGGAGGGTGGTTAATGAAGGTATGCATGTGAGCATAGATCTACATACAGACATGCAAATGAGTACAAGTATAACTGGTGAAAATGGAATACGCTCTGTAGAGTTTACGAATGTCAATTTCCTGGTATTCCTTGATATTATACTGGTATTATGCATGATGTTAATTAACACTGGAAGAGGCTGTGCAAAGAGTACATGGGGCATCCTGGTACATTTCTTTGCAATTTACTATGAACCTATAATTGTTAAAAAATAAAAAGTTAAGGAGATTATTATAGCCCAGGTGACAGAACAAGACCCTATCTCAATCAATCAATCAATAAAGATCATTAAAGAAAGATAAAGCTCACTGGTATGATTAAGATATATGATCCAATGCCAATCACCAGTCCCAGATCTAGTTTTCATCCAAAATCCAGGGAGGACTAATAATCATGAAATCATATAATCTATCAAGGATAAGTTGATCTTTTTTCTGCTCTCTGTTCAAGAGAATAAATATCAACTTAAAATGCTTCCTAGGAAATAGGAGATGAAAATGTAGTTTATTTCATCACACTTCTTCCAATGCACACACACACACATCTCACATCATTACTTAAGAGTCACCATATGCTAAGTGTTACATACAACACATACAGATATGCGATGTAGTCTACATCAAAATGACAGTTTGTATAGCAATATATGTCTGCACTTAATTCTTACCAATAACACTTAAGTAGGACAAATAAATGGCATTTTCATTTCCCAAACTAAATTTCTGAGGTTAGGCAAATCAACTCTCCAAATAGTTTTTAATATGGCAATTAAACTAGGTGATGTTAAAGACTCTAACTATAATTAAATAACACCTAATTACTAGGAACAAAAATTCATCAGGCACAGGTGCTAGAGATGTATTATACTTTAATGTACAGTAAAACCTCATTAATTTAGACACTGCTAAATTAGAACTTGTCACCATTTAGCATGGTTGCTTTATATGTTACATTTTTAATATTTAAGAAAACAAGGATTGTCTAAAAAAAACTGTGCAAAGAAGGGTCTAAGAATATTTATTTAAACAAAGCAAGCTTTTAAAAGGATCGGTGAGTACTTTATTAGTTCTCATGTATGTACTAGACTGGAAGGGTTCATTAGAAACATTCTTATCTAAACACAGAGTCATTGATGGACTCAGGATAATACCACAAGCAGGGCAGGAGAAGGGACTAAACCTTTGCAGAAGATTCTCTTAAGCTTCTTCATTTCAACAAAAAGCCAGCTCCCATCTGAAACTGTGTAAAGTCTCTATACAGCTTGCTAGTATATGAACTTGATTTTAGGCTGTATTACCATAGACTCAGGCAGCATAAGGCGTTGGTTAGGCCAAAGCTGAGGGCTAATAGTTTACAAAACAAAATTAACATGACAGAAGGGCAAAACAAAATCTCTGGAATTACATTTTTATGTGGCGCTACTCAGACAATTTGCAAAGCTTCAAGATTTTCCAGGTACAGATACAATGTCTTTATCACACCCTACACTTCCTGGCGTTGGCTCCAAAGTGAAGACTTTTTGAGTTTTTGGTTCCACTGGGGGTGAAAAATAAAACCTTTGAATCAAGCATTAAATTAAATGGGATGCTAGTGTGCCCGCCACATATGATTCCCCCTGCCCATTCATTGCCATCTATCCATTGCCTGGAAAAGAGGAGGAAAAGTTGGGTCATTTGTCTTAAAAAAGTCATAAGGAAAACTAATGATCCAGTTCAAAGGAAATTAAAAGGCAACAATGTTACACCCAAGGCACCGTGGGAAGTGACTTAACACAGCCTAGAAAAAGCACACTTAGTTGGAGCATAGGCTCTGTGTTCTGTGTTTCACTCTAAAGTGCTATTTCTATTTGAGCTGATTCATGTGTAAGCTAAAAACACAATTCTTTAAAAGCCATGAAGAGTTGGACTTCTCAACAGTTTCTTCCACTATATGTTGAGTCTCTTGTGGAAATGGTATTGTTAGTCCAAAAATATACCCAGACAGTAATTGGGCTACTCTCAGATTATCTGGAAAAGTAACACAGAACATCACCAAGCAACTGCTGCATTCTTTTCCTTCTATTTAAATCTGCAATAGAGACAGACTTCATTTATTTTATACTCCTCCCAATAGAATCAAGTACCAAAACTTTTAGTATAAAATAATTATTCTTATTTGCAATTTTATGAAAAATAGAAGTATTATTTTGCAACTTTATTTCTTATAAACTCAGATAACTGACCTAACCACTGTGAAAACATAAAAACTTCATTCTTTAAATAGGCAAGCCCAAAATATGCTGTGATGATTTATATCTATGATGGTGTTTTCCCCCATCTCAATCAAAGAAAAATATCAAAATATCCACACTAGAGCTCTATCATCTCGAAGCTCTCTTTGGCAGAAATTAGTGTGTCTAAAACAGAATGACTTCGTGATACTTACAATTCTCTGTTCATGGTTAAGTTGCTTTCTGTCTCTGTGCAGCAAAGCTTAGACTGATAAAAGGAGGTATATCTATTTTATTCGCTGGCAGTACAAGTCAGTAAAGGAAAATACATGAGTTCTTTGGAAAAGATTTTGTAAAAATCACAGCACTTCAGAGGGCATGCTGATCTCTAAAGGAGGGGAAGGAAGCAAGATTTTTCTCTCCTTCCTCCCTGTCTACTCTGTGTCTTTCCAAAGGTGAGTGATAGACACGTAACAGCTCAGATTCTAGGACATACTAGGTCTGTGTCACAGAATGGTTCCTGTTTACTAGTGGGCAGGGTCACTGTATAGTCAAAGGTCATATAAATGTGATGCAAGGGTTAGCATGGTGCTCCTTCTCTCTATGCAGCTGGAGTGATTTTTAAAAAGGAAGGGTTATGTTAGTTTCTAAATCATACATCTACTGGTACTCTCTTCTCTGCCCTCCTTTATGGTCCAATGGAGTTGACCAATGACAACAGCTTTAGATTTGCCTTTGTGTTCAAGAGAGATGGAAGAGTCTTGCATTTGACTAGATGATCTTCTTTGCTCCAAATTTACAAGGGTTCTGACCTGCTAATTTGTACATTCTTAGTTACACATGCAACGTTATTGTGCTTTCTTAAACAGCTTCTCTTGTTCACTGGTCTCCTAAGGGGACACCATAAAGTGGATTGGTATATTTGGGAAGAAGATATAGGTATTCCTAGATTATTTGCCATAAAATATCCAAGAGCATCCCATTCTCTTCAGCATTTCTAAAAGCACAGTGGAGAAAGCACCGGAATGGCAGTCAAAAGCCTGGTGGTTCTAATCCCAGTTCATATATAAACTTGGGTAAGCACTTTACCTCTATGATACTCTATTGCGTTATTTGTAAAATCACACATTTTACAAAAGAGCTGTTGTAAGAGTCAGATTTCAGAATGTATAAGAAAGCCTTTTAAACTATTACTTATAAACACCATTTATTTATAAGGTGCTATTATATATTTAAAATGAAAATTCACTTCCCATGAAACCATCTGTCTTCTCATCTATAAATGTGTCAACAAGGTTGTTACAGGAACATGGGGGCTGCAAATGGTTCTGACTAATTGTCTGAGGGATTCCGTCGATCAGTTGGCTGTTTGCTCTCAATGGCACAAAAGAAGCAGATGGACTGTTTCCTTCCCCTTGACTAAACCTGCTAATTGTTTTGGCAACTAAGCCTTTGAGAGATTAGAAGTTAAACTAAGCACTACTTAAAATCATCTATGTGTGTCTTGAGAGCTATCCAATAACCATAGACTTTCTTCAAATGCGAGTAATATCATCATCATGGTGATTGTTTTTGTTCGGGGCTGGGTCAGGCTAGGGGTGTAGTTCACACAGAATTTCAGGTGCCTCTCCTGGATAACGGGCGAAATATTGGGGAAAAAATATCCTCTCACCAAATATTCAGGAAGAAAGAATGGTATCTCTTTTACCATATAATGAAAGTTAAACACAACAAATTGATAAATAGAAACTCAGGCACATTAATTCTAAACAAGTTTCTGAATTTAAATTAAGCACTCCTGAGTTCTAATAACCTACTGATAAACTTTGTTACATGAACTTAAGTCAATGCAGTCATAATTCATAGCTCTTACTTTCTTCTTTAATACACGTATTAATACTATATTTGTGACAAATGAAAAGAGAGGTAAACGGAAGAGAGAGAAAACTAAGATTCTTACTATTTGATTGAGGTATACATAAAAGTTAATTTTTGTCTAAAAAGTATAAATAAACACATCTCTACCACGATTTGAATCTGTGCTTCTTAAAATTACTCTCCAGTAAAAAAATTTAATATGCAAAAAGCGATATTTAGCTAAAGTATTTCCATCTGGGAAAACCTGCTTAGAAATTAGCCTAAGTAAATCCATAAATCAAAAAAGTGGAATATGTTTTAAAATCTTTACCCCCAAAGAATTCCATAGATCATTAGTTTCTACACGTTTCAAACCTAAATATTGATCTAAAGCAAACTAACCTTAAACTATGGTTTTAAATACTCATTAATAAGGTAATATTTTCATGAAATGTAAATGTCCTGTTATAAAATTAAGTACAAATTGATTGAGGCTATGGAAAGAAGTGAGTTAGGCAAAAAAGTGAGTTTAAATATTATGATTATCTGAAATGTCTATGTTTCTGTTAAGATATTACAAAATATTTAATCATCAGCCATCAGTTTGGCAGAGGAAAGGATTAACAAAACAATTCTACCCTTTCTTTTGGTATTTAGCCACTTTGTGTCAGCTTAAACAGTCCCATTTAACACCTTACCAAGTTGTCATCATCAGAAAATAAAATTTTCAAAATTAGTTGAATATATAGGTCGTATACTATGCATGGAAAATTAAAATTTCATTTCTGCACAATTTCGCTGAAGAAAACCTATAAACTGCTTCTTCCAGATCTCGCATCTGGCATCACATTGTCAATTCTTCAGAGAAAATCCTGAATTTCTTTATTCAGTTCATGTAACCAATAATAAGGACAATTAACTGGTAAAATCAAGAAGGTCTGAGAAATCCCACAAAGTCCAGATATCAGCCTGAGGGAGGAAGGTTCTTTCCGGGGTCCCCTATCTCAGCCCTAGTGGTAGTGCTGCTACCAGCCCTCTGATGTTAAAAGACCACCTCTTGGGCATTTGTGCAGGCCCAGTTAAAGGGCTGCTGTCTCAATGGGCGTAAACTAGACAGAAGCTGACCCAAGTTCCTGAAAAAGCAACTGAAGCGAACATTACCATGGTGACCTAGGAATGTTATCCATAAAGTGGCCAATGAAGATTAACTTTCATTTAGTGGTGAGGCCTTCAGCTACCCTGACCTTCACCTTCATGGGAAAAGAAAAAAAAAAAAAAAAAATTAACAAAAAGCAAATGACCAAAAGCAAGGAGGGCAGACAGACCTGATCAAATTAACCCCTCAATTTCAGTGATGCCTGTTTATATCTGCTATTATGATGTTTTGTAAAGTTCTCTTTAATTCTTGGCAGTCAGTCAATCTCTTGATACTCTAATCTCCTCTTACAGTTCATAATCTTTACATTCAATTTCCTATCCCAATTACCATATGATTTTTCATTTCTGATTGGACTCTGACCAATTCAACATCATTGAATACTTTCACTTAGCAATAAGTAAGGAATATATTTGTAATTGAGCAAAACCCAACAAAGTTTTAAGGCAGTAAGTGTATAGGTAAGAAAAATTTAGAACCCTACTATATGTTGGTTACTTTGAGATAATCTGCCTCCAAGTTTTGTCACCCTCTCAGGATATCATGAGTTAAATTCATGAAAACGTGAATTCACACATACATGCCTTGATATCCATTTGTACCTAATGTGTGTGCAGCATTTAAAACTAATCAAGTCTATTATCTACATGAGGATCAGCAGTTCAAGTTATTGCTATGGTCTGAATGTTTGTGTCCTCCCGAGCACCCCCCTCCAAATTCATATGTTGAAATCCTAACTTCCAAGTTGATGATATTAAGAGGTGGAGCCTTAGGGAGGTGATTAGGCTATGAGAGCTCTGCCTTCACAAATAGGACTAGTGCCTTTATGAAAGAGGCCCCAGTGAGTTGCCTTGTTCCTTCCACCACTGAGATCACATTGAGAACTGGAAGGCAGGCCCTCACCAGAAACTGAATCTGCCAGAACTTTGACCATGGACTTGCCAGTCCCAGAATCTTGAGAAATACATTTCTGTTGCTGATAAGCCACCCAGTTTATGGTGTTTAGTTATAGTAGCCTGAACCGTTTAAGACAATGAGGAATCTTGTATATCTTATAATGTTACATATGTTGAGATATTATTCAATGTCTTAGTGTTTAGCAAACATAATCTAATTTTCATTAGAACAACTAATTCATGTCTGAGATCTTGTTGACACCCCATTAATTCCAGCACATGTTCTGTGAGCTCTTACTGATGTACTGTCAATGATTCTCCACAAAGTATTCTAAGATCATGACCTCATGAGAAGGTGCTACTCCTGCCAATGTAACTCAGCTGGGAAATTGAAGGAAGCAGTTTCCATGATGACTTTCTTCCATGAAGCTGTTTTTATGTGACCAGGCAGGGACATTCTAATGGACACTTAGTTTCAAGAACAATTAATGCCCACTTTAAGAAATACATTTTCCCATGAATAATATTAACACACTCTGAATATGAGAGACTGCAACTGGAATATTTGGGGTAATAGAGTTTTTCAACAACCTGATGCTTTCATTTTTTCTCATCATGCAGTTGGTTAGAAACGCTCTGTCTCCTGAGTAGGTTCAGTCCATTAGTACCTCCTTTCAGCACATCTTGTTAGAATAACTTGGTCACAGAGTACATTATAAAATAATAAAAGGAGCTGAATTTAAGTGGCCTTAGCCCAGTATTTTGGTCTATATGATAATGACATTTCTTAATCACACTAATGATAGTAATTTATGAATTCATTTTGAATAGACTGGCTTGTGGAAATACATTTTTTAAAGTATGAATTATTGAAATCCAGGTATAACCAAAATAATCATGAGGTTGTTTTTAAAAACAAAAAAGCTTAGAATATTACCCAGTATGCCCTGAGGAATTAGAGGTGTGAATAATGAAGTGACTCGGGATGTCCACCTATATTATGAAGTGGCCCTTTCCCTTCGTTCTGTCTTACTTAACTATAAGCCTTTAGGTATTTCATCTTTATTGAACATCAACTTTGTATAAGAAGGTAGACTGGCACAGGTGGGTAGGGTTGTGGTGGTTTTATGCTCAATAATTTATGTTAATGAAAAATATGTTAATTGAGACTCTCAGTTGTAGATGCCAAAAGCCAACTCAAACCAGCTTAAACAAATAAGGAATATTTAGGGCACCTCTTGGTGGAAAAGTCCTAGAATGGTGCTCATTTCAGAGACGGCCATGTAGATCTCAACCAATGTGAGGAAGATTCCATCTTTCTTTTTCCCATATTTCAGTTCTACTGTTTTCTGCTTTATTTCACTCTCAAGAAGTTTCCATGTGTGAAGTGGTTATTTAAAGCTCCAGGTTTATACTCTGCCAGTCTTAAGTCCAGCAAGAAAACCGTTTCTTTATACCAATATATGTACCAAGGTTACAGGTCTGAATCTCACTGGACTATCATGAGTCACAAAAAATTTGATTGGCCGGTCATGCTTGATCTACAGAGAATGGGGTAGGATAAGCACCAGCCAGATAATAATGACACCTCCAGGGAAAGAATGAGCTACTCTATAGGAAAACTGGAAACAGAAATTGGGCAGATATAAAAAAAAAATTCTCCATTCCAAGAAGTTGTTATTTATTTTAGCTAAGTACAAACCTAGAATGCAATGTTTAATTCCCACAATACCACCTATTTCTTAGAATCATTCTACGTTATTTGCATATGAGACAGTTGGTGCTGAAAAACGATTAAATAACATGCCCAGAATTTTATAACTGGTAGGTGTTAAGGCTGCTATCAGTACAATCGAGAGAAAGTCATTCCTCCTGAAGCACACCAGTTCATTTAGCCATGACCTCTAAGATGGTTTTCACAACTAATGTGTGAGATGTGGTGAGATATGGTGGCTGGAGGTGTCAACTTAAAAAAGTATCAGTTGGAATAAAATAAGATTCCTGCCTAATTTTCTGAACCCAAAGTCTTGCCATAGAATTGCCATATTTGAGGAAATAAAATAGTTAACACCCTTACAAAGCAACAAATGTCCCCCTCACCTTGAACTGAGGTGAAAATGCATATTGACCTTTAAGAGCAACACCTCCAGAACTCCAGCAAATATGTATATAAGTGTGTGTGCATACAAGATGGGGGCAGAGGTCAGGAATGATTCAAGTGTTTATTACAGACAACAGAGTTTATCTGTGCTCCTCACTGATTCATTCAAGGCTCTCCACTAAGCATGTACACGGCCAAGAATTCACAGAAAGTTGCATCAAATAGACATCAAGCTACGTTGCTTGACTCAAAAGTCACCTGCTCTGCCACTTTGCCTTTATGTGATTTTCAGTGACTGAGTAATCAGAGGAAATCTAAGTATATTTACAGCAAACACTAATGACTTTGATTTTTTGTTGGTTTCTTTGCTTCCCAAGGTTGAGAATAAAATGTGGGAGAAATTAACCAGTGAGTGAAAATGTGGGTAGCAATGACTCGACTCTATCTTGAAAGGCCAAGCAGAGCTTTGGTGAGCCAGGTGAAAAGTCCAACAGTGTCACTTGGGAATGAATCAGAAACCAATTTTTTTGGAAAGAGAAAAATGGGAACTGTGGCTGCACAGCATGTTGGAAGAACTGGTGCTTTGTTATACATTCATTGCACTCAGAGTTGATGAATCCTAAATACTCTCCTTTGGGTTAGTATTGACAGTTTTATCTCTAAAAGAGAAGGAAGACTCTCAACATATGAAGGTGGCATCCCTATTGCTCCCTGCTCCGCAACCCCTATATATATCTTCAGGGGATTTAATGTGAAAGAAACCTAAATCTGTGTGCTTGGAAACCTGCCATAGAAGCAACTTCCCTCTGAGAATGCTGTCGACTTCTCTCATCACCCACGAAGTCAGTATCTAGCTTCTTTCTGTAGGAGGCCAATTCCAAATGCAGTTTCCAAACACCTGCCACTGCTGTTCTTTGATTTCACTCTCAAACGCCATAGTGGGGAATCTGTTCAGGCAATCACCACCCCAGCTGATAACCCACAAAAATATCAGCTGCTGGATAATCTGTATGTATTCTTTCATCCCGTTATGTTTTGTGGAGGTACAGTGATATTCAGCAAAGCCAGACTCAGCAGTGAGCAGTGATGAACAGCAGGGACCTCCTGGCTTGAATTCCACCATTACCATTGCTTTTCTGCCAGTTTCAGTCTTCTTCCTCAGATTTCCCTCATTTTTTCTTATCAGAAAAATGGGAATTATTTAGTGCTCTAGACACTAAAAATCAGAGTGAGAATAAAGACAAAAAAGATACAGAAGGATTTATGTATGCACTGTATCCTTTACTTCATTAAAAAGAAATAATTTCCCTCTGGTATGGACAGTTTCAAGACCTTTGTAATCCTGGAAGTTCCAGTATAAAGCACTCCATGAATTCTTATTATGCTGCTTAGAAATGTATGGCTTCTTCAATCTACAGATTCAATGCAATTCTTGTCAAAATACCATAACATTCTTCACAGCAATAGGAAAAACAATCCTGAAACTTGTAGAAAACCATGAAATACCCTAAATAGCTGCAGCAACATTGAGCAAAAAGGACAAGACTGGAGGTATCGTACTACCTGACTTCAAAGCTGTAGAAACCCAAACAGCATGGCATTGGTACAAAAACAGACACATAGACTAATGAAATAGAATACAAAATCCAGAAATAAATCCATGTATTTAGTTCAGCTGATTTTTGACAAGAGCACCAAGAAGATCCATTAGGGGAAATAACATTCTCTTCAATAAATGGTACTGGAAAACTGTATTAAACTAGAAAGCGCTTGCACAGCAAAGGAAACAATAAACAGAGTAAAGAGACAAACTGCAGAATGGAATAAAATAGTTGCAAACTATTTATCAGATAAGGAACTAATATCCAAAATATACAAGGGACTCAAATACCAGCAAAAAAAAAAAA
>NW_016107462.1:1869816-1901888 GCF_001604975.1 Cebus imitator | reverse complement strand
AAAAAAAAAAAGATATACAAAAGACCAGCAAATAAATGAAAAAGCGCTCAACATCACTAATTATCAGGGAAATGCAAATTAAAACCACAATGAGATATCATCTTATCCCAGTTAGAACAGCTATTATCAAAAAGACAAAAATTAACAAATGCTGGCAAGGATGCAGAGATAAGTGAACTCATACCTTGTTAGTGGGAATGTAAATTAGTACAGCCATTATGGAAAGAAGTATGGAGTTTCCTCAAAAAACTAAAAATAGGCCAGATGCAGTGGCTTATGTATGTAATCCCAGTATTTTGGGGGGCCAAAGAAAGAGGATCACTTAAGCACAGGAGTTCAAGACCAGACTGGGAGACACACTGAGACCTCATCTCTACAAATGATAAAAAAATTAGCCAGGTGTGGTGGTACATGCCTGTAGTTCCAGCTACTTGGGAGGCTGAGGTGGGAAGATCACTTGAACCCAGGAATTTGAGGCTACAGTGAGTTATGGTTGTACTACTGTACTCCAGCCTGGGTGACAAAGCTATTTTAAAAAGAGAAAACACACACACACTAAAAACAGAATTACCATATGATCCAGCAACCCTGCTACTATGTTACTTCTCCAAAGGAAACAAGACCAGTATACTGAAGAAATATCTGCACCCCCCATGTTTATTTCAGCAGTACTCACAATACCCAAAATATAAAATCAACCAAAGTGTTCATCAATAGATGAATGGATAAAAAAAAGTGATACACAATGGAATATTCTTCAGACATAAAACAGAAGAAAATCCTGTCATTTGTGGCAATATGAGACTGAAGGACATTAACTGAAATATGTCAGGCACAGAAAAATAAATACCACATGTTCTCACTCATATGCGGGAGCTGAAAAAGTTGAGCATAAAAAAGTAGAGAGTAGAATTATGGTTACTAGGGGCTGGTGAGAGAATCAGGAAGAGGAGGTTAGGGAGAAGTTAACATACAAAATGACAGCTAGATAGGAGGAATAAGTTCTAGTGTCCTACAGCACTGTAGGATGATCTTAGTTAATAATTATTTATTGTCTATTTTCAAGTATCTAGAAAAGAACATTTTGAATGTTCCCAACACAAAGAAATTTTAAATGTCTGAGCTGATAGATACGCAAATTACCCTGATTTATCATTGCACACTGCACACTTGCATCAAAAATATCTTTCCGTATTTTATAAATATGTACAATTATTAAGTGTTACAGCTAAAAATAAAAGGAAAAATGTATGGCTTTTCCAGTCCATAGAGACAGAAAATAGATTAGTAGTTACTTGGGCTAAGGGTGAAAAGAGACAGCAATTGCAAAAGGGCATGAGGAAACTTCCTGGGATGATGGAAATTAAAACTGAGTGTGGGGATGGCTGCACCCTCAGTAAATCTATTAAAAGTCATTATATTTTACCTTTAAGATAAGTGAATTCTATGGTATATAAATTATATCTCAATAAAGCTATTAGAAAAAAATCAAATTAAAGCATGGGTAGACAGATAGATATGTGCTAAAGCAAATGCAGTAAAAGGTTAATTGTGTAAGCTGTGTGTTGGTAATAAGTGTTCATTGTACAATTTTCTACTTTTAAATGTTGATAATAAAATGTCAGAGAAAATACATGTGGCCAAAAATTGGTATCACTATGCTTGGTGGAAAGGATGGACCTTTCACTTTGTATGCTCTGCGTAAATCCAGGAACACACACATGCATTTAAATAAACAAAAAATGTAAACATACAAAACCCCTCATTGTCTTTTAGAAAAATACACTGAGTATTACTACTGTTTAAAGAGGACACTCAGTAAATAATGATTAAATAATAATTAAATAGTTATTTATCTGACTAGACATGGGCAAAGATCTGAACATGTATTTCTCAAAAGAAGACATACAAATGGTAAACAGGTATATAAAAAATGTTCAACATCACTACTATCAGAGAAATTCAAATGAAAACTACAATGTGATATCGTCTTACTTCAGTTAAGATGGCTTTTATCAAAAAGACAATAAATAACAGATGCTGGCAAGGACATGGAAAAAGAGGAACCCTCATACACTGTTGGTAGGAATGTAAATTAGTACAACCAGTGTGGAAAACACTATGAAGATTCCTCAAAAAATTAAAAGTAGTACTACAGAATTCAGCAATGCCATTGCTGGATATATATCCAAAGGAAGGAATAACACTTTATTGAAAAGATATCTGCACCCAAATGTTTATTGCAGAACTATTCACAAGAGTCAAGATATGGAATCAACCTAAGTGCCCATCAAGAGATAAATGAATACAGAAAATGTGGCACATATACACAATGAAATACTATTCAGCCATTTAAAAAAATGAAATCCTGTTTTTTGCAACAACATGGATGGAACTGGAGGACATTGTGTTAAATGAAATAAGCCAGGCAAAGAAAGACAAACGTAGCATGCTCTCACTTACATGTGGGAGCAAAAAATATAATCCATCTCATGGAGCTAGAGAGTAGAATGGTGGTTACCAGAGGCACAGAAGGGTTGTGGGGAAGGGGGATGAAGAGAGGTTTGTTACGGGTACAAAAATATAGTTAGATGGAATAAGATCTGTTATTAGTAGCAATAACTAGAAGACTAGAATTGGAATGTTCCTAACACAAATCATAAATGTTTGAGGTGGTGGATATCTCAATTATACTGACTGGATCATTACTTAAAATGTATGCTTGTGCTAAAATATCACAGGTGCCTAATAAGTATGTAAAACTATTATCTATCCATAAATGTAAAAAATACAAATTAAAAAATAGTTACTTATTAATCCATCACCATAGGTCCTGTACTATTCTGAGGATTTTACATACATCGTCATATTTGCTAGTCATAAACAACTGTTTGAGGCAAGCTTTATACATATCTCTATTATATAGATGAAGAGCTTGAGTCTTAAGGGGGTTAAAATGCACATGTAAGTAGAGAAACTGGGATCTGAAACAGTTCTGACATCAAAGGATTAACAACTATATTTAGTTTGAATGAATGCACATTAGGAGCTGTTCCTGTGACAATGATCACAATTTAATTAGCCTAATTTCTTCTTCCCCCACCACAAAAAAGAATGATTAATCATGTGGAAAAAAAAAGTTAACCATGTTACAATCAGCCTGGCCATGCTTATAGTTCTAGCCTATGTTTCCACATTGCTCATTTCTACATTAGAAAAGTATTTTGCATCATTTGCCAAAAAAAAAAAAAAAAAAAAGCCCACCAAAAAACAAAAAGTGCCTTGTGCTACCACTTTGAATTACTTTGGGATTTTTAAAATCCCATCTCAACCACAAACCAGTGAAATGGTTGAGCGATGGCATTTTAGACAGTAGAGCAGCAGGAATTTTTTCTGTTTTAGAAAATATATCTTAGGAAGAATTTCTATTTTTTCACCTAGCATATAAGGCTTTCTTATATATGTTTATTTCACAGAGGTAAAATTCTTATTTTTTGAACATTGCAAGAACACGAGAAAGAGCAATAGCAGATCCCAGTTATCTGTTTGACTGCCAATGAAGAAAATCAGTGAGGAAATAGCTCACTATGACTTCCAAATCTACTCCAACACAAAATGCTGCTAAGACTATTGTGCCTGTCTGGTTCAAAAATCTCTAGTCCATAGCCGAGATTTTTTGAATTTGATGAAAATGAAGCCTCCTGTTTTTGAAAAGTTGAGCCAGATGCCATATTTGGAGGAGGCAGATAGTGGGTGGTCAGGGAATCAGAGAAGTGAGTGGAAAACCATCTTGGGCAGAATGAATTCTTCAAGAACAATCTTTGCTCTTTAAATCCCTCCCCCAGTGTCTCTTTTATCTTCTCTTTCTCCCAGATTTCTTCCTTCAGCCTTCACTCAACCTTAAGTATTTGAACAAGGGTTCAATATAGTTGGAGTAAGGGCAGCATTCTCATCTGTTTCACTTGCAAGTTCAACACCAGATGAGATAGGGTTTTATTCCAATCTTGGCATATTTCCCAAAGCTGGTTTTACTAAGATGCAAATAATTGTTGCTTTTAAGTCCATTAAACTTGTGTATATTGAGAACTAGTAAATTCTGAACTCTTTGCTAGGCACTAGGACTACAGAGACAAGAAGTAATTTACTTAGTTCTCAAAACATTCATAGTATAGTAAGAGAGATGGACAAGTAAGCAAAATACTAAGCAGTCATTCAGGAGTAAATGAAACAAGTAAAAGTACACAGCCACATGGTATTGCTAGAACAGAATATATACAGTAATAATGTACTTTCCACAGAAATATTTTTGAGACGGATCATCATGCCTGACATAGCAGTTGTTATGTATAGAAGTCTGCCAGGCATGGTGGCATTCACTTGTAAGTCCTAGCTATTAGGGAAGCTGAGATGGGAGGATCACTTGAGGCCAGGAATTCGAGGCTACAGTGAGCTATAATCGTGCCTGTAAAAGCCACTTCATTCCAGCCTGGGCAGCATAGCCAGGCCCCATCTCTAAAATAAATAAATAAATAATAAATTTAAAAATTAGAAAAAAAAAACACAATCTTTATAAAGGGCTTACAATATACCAGGTGATATAATGATGCTTTCCAAGCATTATCTTGTTTACTCTTCACAATAACTCAGTGAGTAAGTACTTTTATTCTCCCAATTTTCACAGATGAGAAAACCTCAAATACAACTGCTGAAATAGTCTGTGTTCTATGTTTCCATCCCGAAGGGCTCAGCTACCAGCTACTTGTGTACTTGTCAACCTGTCTCCAAGTTGAACCCTTGGCTGTTTTCTCCACAAGGCAGCTTCTAAAATAAAGTATATGCTCCACTCCAAGTTACAGCCAGTGATAAAAGATTTCCTTCTGGGGAATCACTTTTTACTTATAATGTACAGACCTTGCTCCATGGAGCATCTGTGGTGGGAAAAAAATCATTTTAATAAAATGAAAAGCCCCAGATGCTCCCAGTATTGAGTGATAAATTCACACCCTGTTCCGGAATTCACCATGGATTCAAGCCAGAGCTATATAGAGAAAGTTAATATTTCTGACTGAAGTTGGAAAAAAAAAAAAAAGCCAACATTCTATTCTATAAGTGGTCAGCATTATATTTTTCATCTTCTATTAAACCTTTCACTTAATTTCTCCCTTTACATTTTGTGGTCTTTTGTGATTCAGTACTTCCCCAATATGCCTGTATGGAGCCCTGCTACATGGAAAGTGGCATTTTGAGTTTGAAGTACTCATCTTCCAGGTTCACCTGGAGGATGGAAGTAGGATGTCACCAACTTGGCAACGCTTTGAAGGGCCTGGCTGAATTCCAGCCC
This sequence comes from Cebus imitator, assembly GCF_001604975.1. Classification (NCBI taxonomy): domain Eukaryota; kingdom Metazoa; phylum Chordata; class Mammalia; order Primates; family Cebidae; genus Cebus; species Cebus imitator. The sequence goes on along the minus strand of NW_016107462.1, from coordinate 1,896,547 downwards.
CCATAATTATGTTCTAATCTATCTTGATTCCCTTTCCTCATTTTTCATGTAATGTTCTTAACACAGCCTAAACCATAATTCCATTGCTTTTTAGCAGGAAGGGAAATTAATGGATGTACTCTGAGATTATCTAATGATATATGATTTATTTTTAGTTCTATTCCTGTTAGAGGAAACCTAAACAGAGATTGCTAGGATACGTGTTAATCCACTACAAGAAATACAATTTTTTATGTGAATATTTGCACATGCTAGAAAAATTGCCTTGCGTTTCAAAAAACAAAAAACAAACAAAAAATATCCAGACATTTTGAAATGTTTAAGGACCAATCAGTCTGCCCCTGTAACAATGACTGCTTGACTCTGCGCTTTCAGCCGCTCACTGTTTCATTTGTGTGCATTTGGGCTCCCCTGTAATAGTAAATGTTCTCTAGAGGACAGAAGACAAATCAGCTTCTCTTATCTGCCCCACAAACCCTTGGCCAAAGTTGTGTACCCTTTGCTCTTCTGAACTGCTAGTCAGCTTCCTGGTGGTGCTCACTGGTGGTTGCTACCTTTTGTAAGATTTGTTTTTCCTGGAAAAGCTTGTACCTGGAAGATGGAGCAGGTTGAAAAAGCACTGGCATCAGGACAAGGACTGAGCTGAGAAGTGACCAGGCTCTGAGAACTATTGGTTCTCTGAGTTGAGCCAAATCACCTCTGAGCTTTCGTTTGTCTGATTTCAAATGAAAGCTAGTTAATTCATGCTCTGCCTACATCTCAGGGCAGGTGAGAGTCTTAAGTAGCATAATATACATGAAAGTACTTTATAAAATGTGCTATACAATGAAAGTTAATATGAGGAAGGGGAGGGTAGGCAATGATGAGGCTGCCTCTCTCCATTCAGATTAGGTCCTTGAGGCCAAGGAGAATTTATCTCAAGTCTTATTTTTGTTAACTGCTTGTTCTCATATATTGGAACTTCACCAAAAGGCATGACAGACAGTATGTGGGAGTGGAGTGGGGGGGGGCAAGTAAATATTTTGAATTGATAATTCACATATGCATATAAAATAATGTCCCTAAGAAGCATGAGAGTCATTCATTTGAACATGAAGCACAGTGGTGGAAAACCTATGATTGTGATAATATGGTTGTTTCTCTCCCTTTGTTAATAGACATGAAAGCATGTCAGACTGCCCATGAGTGAATAGCATTGACATATGGCACAAAATCATTTTATTTTCAGCTATACTCTGACCCCTTGTTTTTAATTGTCTGATCAAGAAGCTCTAAGAACAGTGGGAAAGGCAGACCCTTGAGACTGAGAAAATCACAACACTTTTCCATCAATCAGCCGGTCTTTCTTTGAACAAGTAAACTGAACTCTGAAAATGGGACCAGAATTTCAATCCTGCTAATGACTACATGCTGCAGGAATCTTCTGTTCTGTGAAATATGACTCTTTAACATCGTGTCTCAACTACGGGCTATAAATTTATGTATATCAAAATCTTACACCTCCATACTGATGGCTTTCAGAGAGTTTTCATATGGATTATGTTTTTTTGATGCTCACAGCAAACCTGAGATGGAGGTATTGTTATTGCTTCATTTTTGTAGATAGGTTATCTGAGGTTCAGAGACTTCAGAAAACATGCTCAAGATTACACATTTTTTCAAAAAAGAATAAAGACAAAGAAGAATTTAAAATGTGGAAATTCAAGCTTAGAGATATGAAATACCTTGCCTGATATTTCATAATAAGTAAACAACAGAGACAGGACTTGAACCTGGGGAGTCTGACTCCACTCTGCTACTTACCCTGCATGTTAGATACCTGACTTAGGGCCTGGCACATAGTAAGTGCTCAGGAAATACATATTTCCTATGACTATCAGTATCCACACCTTGGGGTAGAGAGGGCAGACAAGATGAGAAGAGATATGACCTCTTCCAAGGTTGCCAGCTGGTCCTCCTTCTGTGGCACCATATTTCCACCACAGGCAGGAATTATTAGGTAATTTATTTTGACTATTGCTCTCCATGGATTCCTTTCATGTGGATAAATTTATTTTAAATAGACGACCCTATAAAAGTTGCTATGAATAAATGGGCACAAGATCCTGAATAGACATTGCAGGTTGTTGAAAACTTCCCATTCATGTCTCCTCTTGAACATGAGTACACTAGGCTTAAACCCAGGGAAATAAACTAACACAAAAATAACTAATGAAGTGCCACAAGCCAAAAGTTTTGGAAAAGACAAACAGCAAGGGAGGCAGTCACAGGCCCCCACCTCCCGGCTCATAGTCCCCTCCCCTACTGAAAGTCTTGAATCTCTTTGTGCTATTTTTGACTATTAATATGAGCTAAAAGTCTTCTAGAATTTATTAGATATAAATGCCTAACTTCAAAGATGGGGAAACTGAGGCTCCGAGCAATGAAAGGAACTGCCAAAAATGAGAGCCTATGAGCCTGAGCCAGGAGGGTGACTCTGGTCGCTAGCCTCTCTGTCCAGTGACCTTTGCTACCAACTATGTATGGTCCCTCAAATGAAAGGCCACAGGTTAGAAAGCTTTCAGGAAACAAACACACATCTCCAGGTTAATGCCCCTGTAAGTTCTGGATTTCTAGAAAGCCAAAAAGTTTGCCACAGAGACTAAGTTGAGATTAGCAGCCCTTCAGCATAGGTTACAAACATTTTACAAACAGAGAATTAACATTTATTAATTTACTGTATTTTCCTCTGTCAGAGCCTAGGCTCTACAGAGAGGACAGGTCAGTGTAACCCTTATCCTCGGAGAAAAGCTAAATCAGCAGGTGTGTGGAGAAGGAAGTAAGAGTTCTGACGTTGAAGACACCTACTTGAAGGGCATGTCAGAGCTCTTCTTAGTCTTAATTCTTTCTTATAAGGATGTATTAAATTTGCCTACATCTACCTTTCTCTACCGAAGGTAATTCATACATGCATTTAAATTTTTCTAAAATATTTTAGATTTTATGTTGACAGTGAGAAGCAAACCTGAAAACATGGGCCAGAAAGAAATAACCCACCCCCACCAAATACTAGGAGTTTCCTAATACTTGCATGGTTGTTGGACATAAAATCTGTGCTCAATAAATTTTATTCTCATTAACTGCATTCTGAATTAAAAAAAACAATCTGGATTAAGGTTTAGTCAAATTAATATATTTGATGTTGAAGTATTCACATTAACATGGCTGTATAGCCTTGCATTCAATTTTAACTGTGGAAGTTAAAATAAAGCACGGTGATGCCCAGAAGGCATTGATCAGTCACAGATTTCAGTCCAAGATTGCTAACAACTTCAGGTGTGCTGTAAATTACACTTGCCCTGACCAGCATTCATCATGGCCCTGGATAAATAACCACTACTGGTAAGACTCTGCCACTTGTCTAAATTTCCTCATCCCAACAATGAGCATGGGGAATAATCCCTTGGGTTGCTAAGTGTTTGACTTCCAAAGCATAGAGGGTTTCCCAAGAGTTGCATACTATATATCTCTGTAGGTAAAATTCTTGGAAGGCTTAAATTTTTATTAGAAGGACATGGTGATGAGAGGATATGGGCTTAACAGGCTTACGTGCACATAGGTGTAGAGATATACATACCTATATATACATACATACCTATATATACATACACACATACTCTGAAAAAAATTAGAAATTATTTTAAGTTAGTTTTATTTCTATGACTTAGTTACCTTGGTTGTAAATAACACAGTGTATATAAAGTATTTAACATATAATCTGAAACACAGTAAGTGCTCATTTATTGAAAGATGATTCTGAATGAGAACTCCAGCTTGCTTATTGGTAGAGATTTCCTTTCAAGTATAAATGGAAATATTGAGAGGCTTAATAAGCGATCTCAACCTTAAGTATGTTGGAAGTGCCTAAATAATCATTTGATAGGCCCTCAAGGAAATCACACTGATTATTTTGACAGTAAAGATGTTCTCCCTTCCTGAATACCTATCTAAGTCACCAAACTTGGCTCTGAAAGACTTGCTTTCTTCCAAAAAAGAAATCAAGCTTCAAGCATTGTGGCATTTGTGGGAAAAAAATACCATAATGAAAAATGTTCAATAGACAGTGATATTTTAAAAAACAATGCTGGCCAGGCGCAGTGGCTCATGCCTGTAATCCCAGCACTAGTACTTCGGGAGGGCAAGGCGGGTGGATCGCTTGAAGTCAGGAGTTCAAGACCAGCTTGGCCAACCTGTTGAAACCCAGTCTCTATTAAAAATACAAAAATTAGCTGGATGTGGTGGTGGACACCTGTAATCCCAGTTACTGGGGAGGCTGAGACAAGATTATCACTAGAACCTGTGAGGCGGAGGCTGTAGTGAACTGAGATCATGCCACTGGTCTCCAGCCTGGCAACAAAGTAAGACTCCATCTCAAAAATAAATAAATAAATAAATAAATAAATAAATAAATAAATAAAAACAATACTCTCCACCCTCCCCAAAAAGAGACACAATTAAGAAATATACTCAATGATCTTCCATTAGAATATCTGTCTAATCTGCCACATCGAGATGGAATAAAGATCCTATACAAATAAACTTGAGGAGTTAATTCAGCCAAATTTATTGATCAAGTAGATATTGAATACCTGCCAAGTAGAAACATAACTAAGCTAGGAAGCATGAGGGCAAGGGGAAGTGGATATATGAAGAAAAATGGTCCCACTCTTCATACAACTCAGAAAATGTCAGAGACAAGCAGGTAAAAGAGCAATTCTTATTTCTTTACTTTCAACTCTGCAAATAAAGATATATCAGAAGAGGAAATAGGAAGGGCAATATAGTGCTTTCCTGTCTGGCATAAAATTCATCTTGGGAAAAGAACAATAAGCTAACGGCAGACCTCTTTCCCAATGACATCATATGAAGTTTGCGCTAAAGGGCAAGACAAACTACGCCAGTTGTTTCTTAGGCTTGGTATCGTTCTTCTAAAAACGGCCAGCATTGCAAGTGTTAACTTTTAACTTGTAAATCAGAACCATGAACATGAATAAGTCAGGTTTTCTCTTCCACTCCTCTTATCCTCAATAGAATTATGAAAGAATAATAAAATGAAAAAGTTAGAGGATTTTTGGACTTCTCAGACCCAACAGTTATTCATCTTGAGAGAGTAAGCTTTTCACAGTTGACCCCAAAACACCTTCCAGATGTCATTCCCTATTATATTTCAGTGTTCAACAAATATACCATGGATTTTCATTCTATTTCACAAATAAGTATCAAATTTTCGTGTTCAAATTATATTGCAAAATGTGATTGTTACTGGTGTCTCTGAAGGGATTAAAAGAATCAAACAGCACAATCAAATCATATTTCTTACAGATCATATTCATTGAGAATCTTCCCACTGTACTCTGCTCATTCTATTCTCTCTACCTAGATACCCTGCTAGTTGCAATACTATCGTACCTTGTTTGAAATGATTTTTGAAATATTAGTAAGCTTTTTCTCTTTTCACCTTCTGACTTTTTGCAACTTTTACCCTGGTTGTTCTAGTGCATCCATCCTTTTAGGGGTGAAAGAGGAGGGATATTAGGAATGTAGGAACAGGAACAACGTTGGGAGAAAGGTAACTTTTTGCTTTTGACATTAAAAAAGTGAAATTGTTGCAAAGCAAGCACCTTATAAGCCAAGCTATTTTCTTAAGAAAATATTATCTAAGTTGTTGTATTTCTCATTTAATATATCAAGAGCCAATCTACTCTCTTACCATAGATTATTATATAAGAAAGATCCAGATAGGAGGAATAGGGGCAAACCCATCCCCCATTTTTAGACCCTAAGAAATAATGGGAAGGAGAAAAGAGAAAAGAAGAACAACAAAATTGGGTCCCAGTTTTCTTCATCCTAGGTCAAAGTACAGTAGGTGAAGTTAAATAGATGAGCAACAGTAACACTGAAGTCAACAAAAGAGTATTTGTTATTGGATCAAGATGCTCTTCAGGCCACTTTCTCCACCAGTAGGAGGCCATAGTGCAGCAGAGGAGTGGGTAGAGGGAAGTCTTGAGGTTTCACATTCCTCAGCTACACTTGTGTGACCCATCTGACTTGAAGCTGCTAAGGATGTGGTTGGAGGCTTCTACAGGGGTGTTGTAACAGAAGTAAGACCACTCTATGTCTGGGAGCATAAAGCAACCCAGTTAAGCCAGGTCTTGATGGAGATCACAGCCAATCCTCAGAGGCATCTGTGGTGCCAATGGGGACAATCTGAGGCTGTCAGCTCGGGAGCACCACGCCCCCAGGGATGCTGAAAGAGATCGCCTCAAGAATACCCTGAGTGACCCTTAGAGCCAGCAGTGCAGCAAGGAAAAGATGAAGAGATATTACTCCATGAGCAGAGGAGCCAAATAACACTGTGACCCAAGGACGACAATCCGTCTTCTCCACAGAGACTGAGAGGGCCATACTCCTTCACCCACACACTTGGATGCCATTTTGAAGAGCATCTTGGAGGTGGTGGTAGAAATCTGAGATACTGGTTATTTTGCACAAGATACTAAAGTCCTCCTAAAAAAATTCTTTGAATGGACGGACTGGACTGAGCTGTAAATCGGAATGGACATCTATTAGTAGTTACTTTTTTCTCTTCACTATTGAGTGGGTCTAAAGAACTTAGGGATAAAGAAGGCTATATTAATTGCAGACAAATTAAAAGAGCTGCACACTCAAGTTGTAATATGTGTTAAAGTTGTCAGCCTGCTTTTATCCCAGGCTCAGCATAAATGCCCCCTCATTTGTGAGATTTTATTCAGCTTGAATTAATCACTTTCTCATCTAAGTTCCATAAGTGCTCACTTTAGAAGTGATTTCATTCAGCCTTGTTTTGCAGACAATCTTTATATACCTTTGTTACAAAATTAAAAACTCTGGGGATATCTATCCCAGTGATCATATAAATTTCATATCTTGAGTTAATGAATGAACTGAATTTAAAAGCTACGTGACATTCTTTTCTAATTTAGAATGTTTTGTTTCAAAGGTCTAATCCATGCTCTACAGTTCATATTTAAACTTACACAATTAATTGGGGACCTATAAATCTTATAAACCAATTTATAATATTAAAACCTCAAAGGATTGGAGAGAACAAAACCTTCTTTTGTATTGATTACTGATTACTGTCTAGCTATTGTTTTTATTGGCCTAATATGTAAAAACTATCTTATTTTTTCTGGCAACAAACTATAATCTGCAAACATATAACCAGTGCTGAACCAAACTTGGTACCCATCCAGGATAGGCAGAATTTAAGATGCTCACAAGGCTTCTAAACTTAGGTGTATACACCCTGTAAAATCTCTTTTTCTTGAGTGTGGACAGGAAAAGTGATTATGATGAGCTATCATTCCCTTGATTAGGTTACTAACCAGTTGACTTTGAGTTAATGAAAAGAAAGATTATTCTGGATAAATGTCAATCAGGTGAAATGTTTAAAAGGTGAAGCATCAGAGACATGCTCTCTCTAAGGCCTGGAAGAAAGCAAACAGCCCTAGGTGAGAAAAAGAGAAAACCTGTGAGGGCTGCCTCTAGAGGCTGAGAGTGATCCCTGGCCAACAGCTAGCAAGAAGGCTGGTTGGATGGGCCTGGATGTAGAGGCTGAACTAAAGTGAGAGTTTATAAAGACACTGTGTTTATACACAATTGCTCTTGGCAAAGGCCAAAACAGGGTAACACATGACTTCCTAAGCACTGTGAGCTCTAAACTATATTTTGACATTCAATTCAATAATGTCCATATTAGTAAGCTATATACAAAAGTAGGTCTACCTCCTCAAGATTTAATTTTGCTATAGTTTTGTCAAATTAAAATACTTTTTAAAAGTGTCTTTGAGTTATAAGGAAACTGTTCTGGAGGGGAATATAAATACCTTTCTCACTGTCAAGCTATGCCTAAGATTTTTATTTTTTTAAGATATAATGGCTGTAGCCCTATTCCCCTAGTGATAAAAAGAAATCCCCTTAGTAATCCCTACAAAATCCTAAAAGGCTAAAAAGCAATGAAGAGGATTTCTAATGGTAAGTTATAAATCCTTTTAGAGAACATCTTGGTTTAAAATAATTTTTTAAAAAAGAATGCTTAGCAATTGAGTAGTACTATTTAGAAATCCTTCAGCAATATCAAGGACGCTCAAAGGATTTTACATTCAGAGCTGAGAAGATGAAATGAAGTTACATTTGTGATTGTCATGGATAGTAAGAAACTAAAGTTATCGAAGAAGCAACACTATAGTCTCTCTGAGCTTGATGGAATTTCAGTGGCCATTTATTCAGCTTAACCTACGTCCAGACTCTCTACATGAGTGGTAGTAGAAAATGATCGTATCACCTCATGAGTCAATGTATTGCACAGGTTAATTCCACAAAAATTTAACTCAATGTAAATGTTTTTTCTTACAAGTTTTGTTCTCTGGCATTCCAGAGAAGTTGTTCTACCTTTCTTCTGTCTGGATGCATTTCCAGTATTTGAAGGTAGCAGTTACTAGTATTCACTTTCATAGACTGTATACCTACAGGACCAGGTATGAAATGCAAACAGGCATAAAGACATAAGATGTAAAGACACAATGGAGGGGTGATCACTGTGAGATTAACGCCACATCGACTCATTCCCCATCCCCACACAATGACCTGTGAATCAGTCGCAAGTCAGACATCTGGATTATAAAGAATAAGAATATGCTCTCTTTTAAAAGCTGTAATCAATTAACCTATATATTACAAAATTACATTTAATACTTCTAAGAACATCATTACATCAAAACATGCTATAAAAATGAAGGCTTTAGAACATTGTTGATATCTTAAAGCTGTTTGCCAGTCAATGTTGAGGAAAAAATCTGAAATCTACATCTATTTAAATACATAGAAATGAAAATCTTGGGACATTTCATTGAATTTCTGTAATTGTGACCTGAGAGACTGGAATTTTTTACATTGAACTAGTCCTGGAAAATTGAAACATCAAATCATGTGGGATGCTGATTAAATCTCCAGGGAACATGTTGTGTAAAGATCCATTTGTCAGCAAAGATCTGAAGACATGACAAGTGCTTCAGATGCTCTTCCCAGGAGGGCACACAGCATATGGCATTTAGTATATAATTTCAGAGGTTCACCTATACCTTTAAAGGGTTTTTATTTTATTCAAATCTACATACCTTCTATAATAATAATGATGACAAAATCTAACATATTAGGCAAGAAAAAATAAATTTACTGTGAAAGTTAAATGAGACAGTAAATGTGCTATTTCAGGCTGTAAGAATGAAATAAATCAGTACATATAAAGGGTGTGAAAAACACATTATTTAATTGTCATACCAACCATCAAATTTAATACAAAAATTTAGAGTAGTATTTATAGAAAAAGTATAAAGAGTACAGAGTTCCTATATCCCCACACAGCAGTTTCCACTATTATTAATCTGTCACATTAGTATTAGTATGGTACACTTGTTATAATTCAATTTCAATATATTATTAACTAAATAAAGTGCATGCATTTTTCAGATTGTCTTAGCTTTAACTTAATGTCCTTTTTTTTTTTTTTAACCCGTTCTAGGATCTTATACATCCAGGATAATTGAGCTATCTGTCTCTTTAGCCCTCTTGGTTGTGATAGTTTCTCAAACTTTCCTTGTTTTTAATGACCTTGATACTTTTGAGGAATACTGGTCAGATAATTTATACAACGTGGCTCAATTTATGTTTATCTATTTTTTTCCCCATTATTAGACCGGGATTATAGGTTTGGGGGAGAAAGACCACAGAAATAAAGTATTATTTTTATCTCATTATATTAAAGGTAGATACTAATAGGTTAGTGCAAAAGAAATTGCAGTTTTTGTTATTAAAAGTAATTAATACATCACATTAAGAGTAATGGTAGAAACTGCAATTACTTTTGTTCATATTAAACTGGCTGTGGTAATTTTTGCCAGCTTTCTGTACTGGAAAGTTACTCTTCCCCTCACCTGCTTTTCCATTCTGTACACTTCAAAAAGGAGTTGCAATGCACAGTTCTTACTCAAAGAGCAGAGAGTTGTGCTCTCCTTCCTAGAGGGTAGATTTTCAATATAAATTATTTGGAATTTGTCTGCGTGGTAGATTTGTCTATTCTTCTCCATATGTTTATTCAATCATTTCTTTATATCATTAAAGCCTATGGATATTTATTTTGTACTTTGCCTTATAATCCTATATCACTTTATTCATTCTGTTGCTCATTGCTCCATTGCTGGCTCTTGGGAGCTCTTCAGTTGGTTCCTATGTCACTTTGACTCTGCAAACATAGAGTGTTGTCTTTTTTGAGCCTTTTCTTGCTTGCTGGTACTACGAGATACTCCAGGTCCATCTTCTATATTTTCTATCTCATTCCTAGAATTATCCAATTTTCCAAAAATCCCTGGTCCTTTTTATTGAATAATAAAAAGGTGAGCACTAAGTGTTCTCCCTGCTATGTCAAGGAAATACACATGTATAACAATCCTGCATATATACCCATTTAACCCATGCTTCTGTGGGATACAACTTTATCAACCCAATCACAGTGCCTATGCAGCCTCTTGTTTCCTTTAGTTTTACAGACTACCCATTTCCAAAATTGAGGAGTCAGAATTGTTTCCCCCACTGCCTTCAGTGAAGGTGTTTTATATATTTTAACAGAGGTGGGTTTTTCGGTCACATTCTTCATTCATCTGAGATTCCCCTGTTCCTGAATATGGTTTTTTAAAATCTGCATACATTAAGGTCCACTCTATATGCATTCAAGTTCAATGGGTTTTGACAAATGCATTTTGTCATGTGTCCACTATTAGACTATCATACAGAAAAGTTCTTCTGCTTTAAAAAACATTCTCTGCTTCACCTATTCAAACTTGCCTCCTCCTGAACTTCTGGCAACCACTAATCTTTATACTTTCTCTAAAGTTTTGCCTTTTTCAGAATCTTTTATGGTTAGAATAATGTAGTGGGTAGCCTTTTCAGGTTGGCTTCATTTCACTTAGTAACATGCATTTAAGTTTCCTCCATGTCTTTCTGTGGCTTGATAGCTCATTTATCTTTTTGGCTGAATAATATTCCATTGGATGAATGCACCACAGTTTGTTTATCAACTCACTGATTGAATGACATCTTGGTTGTTTACAGTTTGGGATGTTTATGAATAAAGCTACTATGAACATGTGTGTGCAAATTGTTCTGTGGACATAGGCTTTCCAATCAGTTGGGTAAATAGCTAGGAGTGTGATTGCTGGATCTTAGAGTAAGATTATGTTCAGCTGTGTAATAAACTGCCAAACTGTCTTCTAAAGTAACTATACCATTCTTTATTTCTATCCACAATAAGGTCTTATTGTTCCACATTCTTTTCAGCCTTTAGTATTGCCAGTTTTTAAGACTTTGGCCATTCTAATGGCTTACTGTTCCTTATCAGAAACCTGTTTTGCACATATTTTCTCCCAAGTCATGACTTGTCTTTTCATTCTTTTAACACTTTCACAGAGCGGAAGTTTGTAATTTTTAATGATACCTAGTTTATTTATATTTTCTTTCATGGGTCATGCTTTAGGTGTTATATCTAAAGACTTGTCACCAAATCCAAGCAACATCACCTAGATTTTCTCCAAGGCTCCATTTTTCAGAAATTATATAGTTTATTTTTCAGCTGGAAAAATTGGGATGTGAAAATTAACTGAACCAAGGCCACATAGACTAAATTTCAACTTAGATTGTCTGACCTCCAAACCCTGTACTCTTACCACATTTTTATGCTTCTTGAGCACCACACTGCTTAGTGTGAAGATTAAATGGGATAATGAATGGAAAGTCCTTGAGGTATATTGAATAGGATCTATTTATTATTATTGTTCTTGTTATTCCTCTTAGACATATACATTATGTCAGGTTTTGATTTCAGTTATAACCACATAATTTAATAGTGAAACCTCCTTGGCCTACTGGGCTAACAGTGCTTCATTAAATTTAAAGTAGTTTTATGGAGCTTTATATTGATATGATTAAATAATGCAGAAATCTGAGTGTCCTTTATTTTACAGATCAGCAATAGTACATACAACCTCTAAGCAAAAGTGCAACTTTCTCTTATTAAGACACTTGGACTAAGATTGTAGAGAATCTCCCACTCACTCACTGGGGTCTTTCTTTTCCTCACATTTTTGAAAGAAAACATTTGATATGTATCATTTAAAAGAGAGGGACAATAAATTTTCCTTTGAATGTAATAAATAACCAAATACACTATATGTAAGAGGAAGCAGCTTGAAAGAACAAACTGCAGTTGCTAATGATAAGTGCTAACATTATTTGAGCTCTTTGTGTAAGACACACAATCAAGAATTTAGAACATACTATCTTACTTAACCTCAGTTATTATTATATTTATTTGAAAACCAGGAAACAGGGTGCAGAAAAATTAAGGGACTTGCTCAAAGTCACACAGTGAGAAAGAAATGGCATAAGAATGTGAATTCAGGTCTGTCTGAACCAGGAACCTGAGCTCTCAAGCATTGTGCTCCTTTACCCAATGGAAATCACGCAGTTAGGTAGCCAGAACTTTTTCACACCAAGTTTTGGGCAAAGGGAAAGGCCTTATAGTACCTAAGAAATTGAATGGGAGATTTTTAGAAGACTATACTAAAAGCTATATCTATGACATGTGGCCAGGAGAATATCAAAGCATCACAGCTTCTATACTCAGAGATTAATTCCTGATTGGTTTAATAAGGAAATAATATTGTTTCGAGTGTGCTTGGAAAATTAAGAAAATGCCTGAATTCCACAATAACTAGAAATCATGCAAAAGGACAGACAAAAGCATTTGGACCATGTTGAGCGTCAAGAGTTGTTGATGTATCAAGGAAAAGACCAGTATCCCAGCTGACCTATTCCTTCTAACAAGCAAATCCAAGAACGCAATACTAATGTGTTTGACTAGGATACTCAAAATCAACTGAGAAACTGTTTTGACACAACCAGTGGCATAATGTAGTAGACGCATATATACCTAGCTAATATTGGGAAGATTAATATTACCTACTTTGAAGTTAACTCTTCATTATATAGTCTTTTTTGTGTATAATAGTAACCATCTGAGGTTAAGGCAGGCAAAAATCAAATAGCTTCTTATGAAGTTCAAGGTTAAATTGATTCAATATTGGAAGTATGTGCTAAAGGCTCTACTGGCTTTAAACAGAACTTTCCTGCTGGCTCCACTGGTAAGAAGTTCTAAACTGGGCACACCTTCTGATCACAAATATTTACTGTGAGTATAATTACTAAACTAGAGGTCATTATGCAGAGGGATGTGGCATTTGACTTATTGTAATTCACTGATCAAATTACTTGGCACATGTAAGTTGGGCATCTTCCTGGGTGGATATAGAACTTACAGAATCCACACAGGCTTGATGACATTTCTCTGAAGATCTAGTATCTGACTCCACTGGGAGCTTGGGGGTAGAATACATGAAAGTAAAGGGAAGGTATCACTTTTGGTAATAGCACTCTGATTTCTTCCTGGGATATTACTTCTCTTAACTACATAGAGCCAAGCTAGATCAATGAGCTCTCTTTTGAGATTTTTAATATTAAGCAGAGGGATGCAAAAGGGAAAAAGACAATAGGAAATAACATTCATTCATTTCAGAAGTGACAACTTGAGTAGACTGTGAACTAGATCTGGGTGTTATGTCTTAAATTATCAACAGAGTTTGATTTTTCCCTTTTAGAGTTATTTTTCCAACATTTCCTTCAATTTTTCAAGTCTTTTGGTAGTCATCCAATAAATACAGTTTCTACTCATATTAGCTGGAGTTGGTTTCTTTTTTACTGGCAACAAAGTGTTATAACCGATCATAACATCCAACAGAATCAAGTACCAACTTCTTTTGAAGTGAAGAGGAGCTAACAACCTCACTAGGTGTGTTGTGTTTTTTCTCTCTCTAAAATGCTTTTCTAAAAATACTGCCACTTGTAAGTTAAGTTGACTGGACCCAGAGGAGGGTTAATGAGAGGGAATGTGGCGTATCCTGAGAGTTTGTAAAGATGACTTTTCCTCCTTTGGCTGGGACAGTGGGCTACAATCCCACCTGGCAGTTTAGCGTGTGATTCAGCTAGATTGCTGAGTGTGTCAGCAGTACAGCACCAAGCAAAAGTCATTCATGGGTCAGGGATGAATAACTCCATAGCAACCATCCCCTTTCTCCAACCCCACCCGCCATTGCCTCAGCGTCTCACTTTGGATGGCCTTATTCAGATATACTTTTAAAAAACTGATTGGCATGGTCTACGAATAACACCAAGAAAAGGAATTCCAGGTAAAGTACAATTCTGAAAGGGGATAAAAGCTGAGAAAATGTAACAAATAGGTGAATGGATACACACTTATATTGTGTGTGTCATTCATGGCTTTAACAATGTTTAGTGGGAGGAAAGAATAGTGGCTCCTCATTGCAAGGGAAGATGTCTCATTTGAAAGCCAAAGACATCTCAACCTATAAGGGACAAAAAGGGGAACAAAGGTAATAACAGACAAAACTGACCCTCTGTTTTCTAACTAGTAGCAATACTGCGCAGCCCAAGACACAAAGAATATCATGTTGCATCTCTACTGAAAACGTCTCAATGGTTCCCGTTAAATTTAGAAGTGACCACAGGGCACTATGTGATCTGGCCTTTTTCTCTCATTACAATCTCATCTCTTATACCTCTCCTCCCCACTTTGCTTCAGCCACACTGATCTTTTTTCTTTATTTTTCAGCTCTCAAACAGACCAATCTCTTTCCTGGTCTGATTTACCCCTTCCCTTCCCAAGCAGTTCCCTTCCCTTCCCAAGCAGTTCCCCGTCTTCACATTATAGGCTCCTACTCAGGCTGTTGCTCTTGGGTCAAATGCCATCTCTTTAGGAAAGCCCACTGTGGCTATCCTATCCTACGTAACCTCCACTAAACCACTTACTTTCCATCTCAATGCTTTCATCTTTATTATGAAGCTCATGGTAGTCTATTTACTTGTTTAGAGTTTGCTATAGTTTGGATATTTGACCCTCCAAACTTGATGTTAAAATGTGATTCCCAATGTTGGAGGTGGGACCTAAAGGAAGATATTGGTCATGAGGGTGGATCCCTCATAAATGGCTTGGTTCTGCCCACAATTTGATGTCTGAGTTCTTGCTCTGCTAGTTCCCATAAGAGCTGGTTGTTAAAAAGAGCCTGGTAACTTTCTTGTCTCTCTCTTAATCACTTCTATTCATGGATGTCTGCACATACCAGCTCCATTCACCTTCTGCCATGAGTGGAAGCAGCCTGAGGTCCTCACCAGATGCCAGCACCATGCTTCTTATGCAGCCTGTAGAAATGCAAGCCAAATAAATCTCCTTTCTTCATAAATTACCCAGTCTCAAGTACTCCTTTATAGCAATACAAATGTACTAAAACAGAGTTTCTCCATTCTAGACTATATGCTTCGTGAGGGCTTTCATTCTGTCTATCCCAACCACCACAGTGTCTTTATACCCAGAAGGGTGACCAACAGATGGTAGAATCTCAGTAAATATTTTCAAATATCCTAACTCAGATGGAATCATTATGAAAATGAAGGCATTAGTCAGCATGTTTAGAATCTTCTCTCTTAAATGTATCCTTTACACCAGGAAAATGATCTAATAGTTGAGAATCGTATATAGAAAATATACTTTATAAGTACAAATTATATGTTATACTGACATATTGGAGCCTCCAAGATGGGCACCAGTGATTCTTGCCACCTGGTATTCATGCTCTTATGCAATTTTCTCCCACACTGAATGGAACTAACCTGCATAGCCAATAAGATACTGTAGAAATGATGCATGATTTTGAGGCTAGGTCATAAAATATACAGCTGGGGCTGCCTTGTTCTCTCTTGGGTCCCTTGCTTGGGGGAGGCTAGCTGTCAAGTTGTGAAGAGACTCTGGCAGCCCCTTGGAGAAGTCCAAATGATAAGGGACGAAGGTCTCCTTTTACTAGCCAGCATCAGCTTGCAAGTTGTATGTATGGGTTGTCTTAGCATTGGGTCCTTCAGCCCCATAAAGCTTACAGATCCCTGCAGCTACAGTCAATATTTTAACTACGACCTCATGAAATAACGACCAGAGATGGAACCACCGAGCAAAGCCAGTACTGGAACAGTGTGAGATCATCAAACTGTTTTAGCTGCTCAATTTTGGAGGTGATATATTATGCAGCAATAGATAACCAATATACTACCTCCTAGTGTGTGGAACATAGTAAACATTACAAAAAGGGTAACTAGCAGCAAGAGCTGCATCAGTAGTAGCAGCAACAGTAGGGTGGCTCACTGAATAGAGCTGGGGAAGAATGGTTACATGCATTAGGCAAAAGACTGTTGAATATTTACAGTCCTTCTCAGCCTTGGGAAGTTGAGACATTGCGTATTGCACATTGCGTTTTGGTCTTCATTATGCTAGACCATAGGGTAAACACTGGAACGTTAAGATGATTCAGTCAGTCAGGTAATCCCAGAGGATACGATCCATTTGGTAGTAAGTTCCAAGTCTATACCCACCAGATTTTACCTAATGGATGAGCATTTAGCAAAGCCCTTGATCAGAAGAGAGCTTAATTTGTGTGTATCCACACTGATAACCATGGTGAAAATATTGGGTCTCTCAGGATGGTCCCCAAAGGCATCTTTAGGGCCAACTTTCATTTCAGAGGAAAAACTCTAAAAACTAGGCCTTAAGACAGCTTGGTTTTCCTGACTTGAGTCGTGTTATTTATCATGAAGCCTTATAAGTTAGATTTCATTTTCTTCAGGTTCTGATAACTGAATCACACTTCTAAGGTAAAACAAATGGAAGGTGTTAAATAATAGAAAAACCTTCAAAAATAGGAGTTGGTGGTAACAGGAGAGACAGTTCCAATTATTTTTTCCCTTTCTCTTTCTCTCAAACACAAGCTCGTTACAAACCCAGGTCAGAACAAAGGGAGAAAAAAAAATTTGTGATGGAGATTGGCAATTTCACACCATGTTTAACTGTGTTTAGGAAAAAAAACAAAAAAACAAAAACAAACAAAAAAATACTGTTCTAGATTTTAAAAAGAAGTGAAAAAAAAAAAAAAAAAAAAAAAAAAGAAGTCCTTTCATTGGACCCTGCCTGCCTGCTTTGAACAAATCAACTGTGAAAAATAATAATAATAATAATTTAATGTAACAAAAACAAGGATGTAAATTTTTACCTATAACAGAGTTACATATGAAAAAAAAAAGCACAAAAAAGACCAGAATATTAACAGTGGTTATCTCTGATTGATTGATAATATCATGAGTAACTTTTCATTTGCTTAACTGTACTTTTTTTAGTTCCTTATCTTATTTTTTAAGATATACAGCAAGTTACAGCCTTTCATTCTTAGATTCTAAACTAACCAATATTTTGGCTTAGTTTTTAAAAATTAAGTTATAACTTGCCAGATCCATAAGCTCATCTCTGCAAACAATTTTTTAAACCAAAGAGCCAAAACTAAAATAAAACAAAATCTTGCAGCAAACCAGAGTATATAAACTTGACAGCAAAAGTTGACAGCCAAGTGGCAGTGATACTCCCTAGTGATACTGGAAGGAGAATATAACTTAAACAAGTTCAGTTCACTGAACAAATATATCCTGGGATTTTCCTAGGTTTCCCCAAGGGCCAAAGTTCTCCAAATACCTGGCCAGTGACATTCCCAAGCATTATGTGCCTCATAGAAAAAATTTTCAAAGACAGCAGCCAATACCAGCCCAAGTTAGAAAATACTCAAAATTATTCTATTCTTTCACGAACCCACAGGATGAAGGAGCAATTTTTGGCGTTGGAAGAATAATTATATCTTCCCCATGTATTTAAGCAATCATGCTAAATTACCTATTTCAATTTTTTGCTAATTAACCAAAATTAAGTATATATACAAATCAATTACCTACTCCTAAAATAAATAAGCAGTGTGCTATCCTGACTTGTATAAATGCAGGCATATCAACAGCATGACATAAACATAGTTAAGTGATCTATTCCTACGGTATATAGGCTACTTTGTTCATGGAATGTTCAAATCTGATTGTCTGGTAGTGACATCCTGATTTATAATGTATGCTGCAAATGGTCAGAAACTTCGCTTGGCTAAATGGTGGTACCGAGTGGTACAGGAGTATGTACACCCAAATACCTTCTATAGACTAATGCATGATGGTGGTTGGTGGTGCAGGTCTGGGGTTGGTGGTGCAGGTCTCTTATCAACTACCTTTAAAACACAACAACCTCCCTTGCAAAAATGCCCCTAAGGAATGTACAAATTCACTCTGGAATCCCAGAACTTCTCATTGGATTTTGTTCTACAAAGCAATATTTCCATGGGAGATTAGGGGCTTTGGAGGTTTAGCTATTAACACAACATATATTAAATCACTTTTATCAATTAGGTCTATTGTTAGTAATTCAACATCATACATTTGTAAGTTCAGTACATTTGTCTCCCTTAGTATGTAAGGTTGTAAAGGTAGTATCTTCTGGTTGAAAAATTGTAACAATCGTAAAGAATAGTCCTCTTACAGAGAGTTTCATATTGCCATGGAGAAAAGAAAAATATAAACTGAGAGACTGAGTATTTAAATTATCAGAACAATATATATTGCCTGTTTTGATAATATATATAATTAATGCTATTTCTTAAGCAACTGTTATTACAAGTCCCATTTTTAAGGGGTGGGGGGATTTGTTTGTTTTTGCCAAACTAAAATACCAATTTAAATACATCATGAAAAGAACACAAAATAGAGACACAAAATTCATTTTATAGAATACTTCAAAGTCAATTATTCAAAATCACACATGTGAAAAATGAAACTGATGGGGAAATGTTGCAGTTAACTAATTTTTATAAGTAGTGATTTTCACATTTGATCTCCCCATCACTCCATTATCTAATATATCAAATCCAATTTTCTCAATTTATCAACAGACCTATGATAATTCATTTGTCAAATTCACCTTTTCAGTTGTAACTTTCATGCCTGTTATAACTCCCAAATAACTATTGTTTGGAAATAGTTCTCCAGAAAAAACAAACTGATACTTTATTATTGCTGGGTGACCTCTCAGCAGTCAGCCAAAATGCTCCACTGGCTTCGGAAGCTAATTCTCTCATAAAGGGAATATGTGTTGTTTAAAAATAAACCACTAGTGAAAGGTCTAGATTAGGTCTGATAACAATTGCAGGTGCCCCGACTTCGATTGGTCTAAATGCACTTTATTTTCTGAGTGTTTTGTTTTACACAAATAGCCTTTACTCACAACCCTCCAAAAGTTTTATCTAGATATAATCTACATTTTGTTATTTAAGAATTTGAAGGTTTTTTTTTAAAAAAAAGATAAGGGGATTATTCCACCCACAGGGAGGAAAAAAAACATCTATATAGAGCTGGCTTTAAAACTTTGTTTAGCAAATAGTCTCTAAACTGCCATATTCAACCAATACAGTTTTAACCAAGAAGTAATCTTGCAAACAATCATTTACGTATCTTTAAAACATTTAAAACATTTTCCAAGAGTCTCTCTGAACCTATTCTGGTTTGGGTGCTGCCTGATTTTAAGAAATTNAGGCCCACAATTTCAGCTACTATGGATTCCACATCTATAGATTTGAACTGCGTATTTTTTATTTTCAATCTGAGACAATAAAGTCTGTATAAATTGTGTGGGTTGTATGCCTTTTATTGTAGCTGTTTTTGTATTATAAAATGAGAAAAATTAAGCTCCCTATCTTAACAGCAAACATGAAAAATATAAAGAAAAAAAGTTTTAGGAATGTTGTAGGATTTTTTGGTGGAATGATAGCACTTAAACAATTTAAAAAATCAAAACCTACTACTGCAATTTTGAATCAATGTCTAAACACATTGGAAACCAGAAAATCACAGGCTGAAACTGCTGAGAACATGCATAATGTAATAATGCATGTGGGAGACAGCAAATAAACTGGTTAAGAAGCAAGAAGGGACAATGATAATATGATAAGCTACCGTTGTAACTTAATCGTATATGAGAATCACAGCATTTCTGTGTTGCTTTCCATTTGTTATGGAGCCACATTATCAATTTTTTATCTAACAGTCTTGGAAATCACTGCTGTAAAATGTAATATTCCACATGGAAGATTAGGCATGTTCCAGGCTGTATTAGTTTTCTATTGCTGAATTTAAAAATCACCACAGATCTACTGGCTGAAAACAACACAGATTTGTCACTGCACTGTTTCTGTGTATCAGGGGGCTGATATATTTTAGTTGAGTCCTCTGCTTAAGGTCTCGCAGGGCTGAAATTAAGGTGTCAGTTGGTTGTGTCCTCATGTGGAGACTTGAATAACTAGGTGAAGATGTGGCTTCTGAACCCCTCAGGTTGCTGGCAGAATTCATTTCCTTGCAGTTGTGTGGCCAAGTGTCCCTTTTTTTGCTGGTCATCAGTTGAGTATCTCTCTTGGCACCCAGAGGTTACTCGCAGGCCCTTTCCATGTGGCCCTATCCATGAAATGGCAGTTGTTCCCCCAAGGCAAGCAAGAGGACATCTCCGTTGCTTGCAATTTCTTAGACATTTTGTCTCTTCCATTAGATCTGCTTTTTAAAGAGTTCACCTAATTAGGCCAGGCCCACACACGCTCAAGAGGAGGCACTTATTCAGAGCACATTAGGTAGTGAGAGCCTTAGGGTCATCTTAGATCTATGCCTACCACCCAGGCATGCAACTCAGAGGGAATTTTGCACAGAAGAGCAGCCTGTGCTGAAGGCATATGCATGCAAACAGAAGTCCTGGCTGGGTCCTTTTTTTTTTTTTTTTTTTTTTTTTTTTTTGGGGGAATTTTTTTTTTTTTTTTTTTTTTTTCTGTGGGGAAATGAAATTCCTGGGACACTGAAAAGACAGAGGTTAAAATATTTTTCAAGCCAACTGGCATTACTTTCTTGTCAAAATTAGAATGAGGCCTTGATGGATCTGAATTTGGTTCAAAAACTGGAAGGACCTGTGTTAGGGCCAATCCCTTAATGAAAGAAACCAGATTGAGTAGCCTCGTTCTGATTGGTGACATAAGCCAGACTATAAAAGTGCAGTGGTGGAAAAACGAGTCACTTCTCTTCTTAAATCTGGTGGGACCCAACATACAAAGAAAATGCATCCCAGAAACTGCTTGGGGTCAAAGGGAAAAGCTGTGCCCAGACTTGTTGCACTAAGTTACAGCTTGCTGTAACTACTTGGCTGAAATAAGTAAGAACCTGGCTAAAACAGTGATCCAATCAACATGGCAAGTTCTAAGGTTATAAATGCACGGTGGACTCTGCTGATGTTGCATGGTATTGAAATAAAATGACCAGGTTTGTACTGATGCATGGGTCACAGGCAGAAGGAAGGAATAGCTTCCAAACTTCCATATCCTTTATACAGCAGTGATTGCAATATTGCATCTTACCAAGAAAATTACTGTAAGGTTTTTTAAAAAATCATCCAATCTTCTCTTGTTTCATACGATACAAAATATAAAGGGACAGCGTTTACCTTCAAGTGAATATAAAGCAAAACAATGAAGGGTCTTACTATTTCTAAAAGTCCCTGAGTCTATTGTTACTCCATTGCTACCTGGACAAAGTACCTTTCCAAGTGCCAAAATTATAAAATAAGATTGGTGATTAATAAAAAGAAGCATTCTTTATTTACTTTATTTTTGTCCTCAATTTTCTCTTTTGAAAAATGAGAATAACAAGGGCATCTAACTTCCAGAGTTGTGGTCATCAACTGAGATACACAGTGTCTGACATGTAGTAAGGGACTAGTAAACATTAGTAATCACTACAACTACTATTACTGGTTTAGGTACTATCCAGAATTGATATTTTAATGGAATTTTTATTGCTGTAAAATTGTTGACAACAAACTCAATTGGTAGTTCTTAAATCTTGGTATGCATCCGAATCCCATCATAGGCTTGATTAAACACTGACTACTAAACCCACCCTCAGAGTTTCAGATTGTGTAAGCCCGAGGTGAGGCTCTGAGAACTGACACAGTATACTCATGATCACTGTCTACTCTGTGAGGTTTCTCACTTCACTAACAAAATTTTTTAAATAGTCAGCCTAGTGGTTACACAATACAGCCCAGGTAACGTGGCCGTATTTTTCACTTTTATGAATTTTTCTGATGGCCTATAAAAATAGCACCAATTAACTATGACATATGACATTTTAATATCTTTCAATCTGGAAAACACATGAAAAGCATAATGTGTAGGATCTTGAGGCTCTGCTTCAAGAACAGGAAAATTTCAGAAAACAGTAACTTTGTGGGTTTGGTTACCAAAATGTTACTATATGTTAATCAATAGAGAGCAGTATCTCCATTTTTTGCTAACATGAGGCTGAAAAACACCATTTCCTAAAAACCATTCATCATTAAGTTTGATAATATTCAGGGTAGTCCCTACCAAGAAATATGGTATTATTAACTCTGACTTCAAACATTTAGTTTACTGCATATATAATATTTCTGGAACTTTTTGATGTAGAATTATCCCACCTTCTTAGTAAAAACACCTTATCACTTTAGGGAGTGTGAAGTCATTTCTACTCTTCATCACTGTGCTGTGGGGGTGACTGACCTCAGCTCCCAGCTTCTGTGGAGATCATGTGATGAGGTCTAGCCAATCAACACATTTCCTTCTCAAAGCTAGGGTACCTGAGCATGCAGTCCAAGTTTGTCCAATGAGATACAACTGCAGTACTTTGCTTGGAACCACTTGGAAAAAAAGTTGTCTTGGGCTTAAGGTAATTCAGATGATAGAATGTGTATCAGAAGCTAGGGGTTGCTCTCTTGTCTGCACACAGAAATATTTTCCAGGTAATGACCAACCCAAATGGCAGCAGAGCTCAGGGAGAAAATGTAATTTGTGGTGACACTGAATAAATGAATCCAACTATGCCTGAAGCCATGACATCATTATTTTTTATTCTCATATGGGTGTCAATAAATCCTCTTTTTTTACTTAAGCCAGTTTAAATTGATTTTTTTATCCATAACTGAAAGAGCCCTCAATAATATCATTTGGGAATTATTATATTTTTTATAAAACATGAGTAACAATATAACCAAGTAGTTGACAATATTTTATAGTATTTTACGACAAATCAGATACATACGAAAGAGAGAAAAAAAGAAACCTTAACATCTATCTCATTTTAAGGCTGTCAACCTGCTATTATCTGTTTACCATTGGTTGTTATTCTACATATTCTTTTTTTTTCTGACAAAGTATCATATTGTTTATATTGACATAGAAGTAAATTCAAATCAGCCATTATTCTATCCCCTTAATAAATATATAATGTATCTCTTTCAAACTATTTCATAATATTAACATAGTTTCAAACTCACCTCCAAATTATTTAGCATTCACCAAAGACTGCTGTTTTGTTATGTGTAATCTATAGTTTTAAAATAAAGCACATAAAACAGATTGAAAACACTTAAAAATCATTTTAGTCTCCATATGACACAGGGAATGGTAAAATAATTTTAGGTTATACAATTAATCAGGGGGTGATTGTGTCATGGTGACTATATTTTTATTTCTACTGCAATAAATTCTAATGTATTACAACCACTGAATATTTTTGCACATCTCCTGAAAGCTCAGTTAACTGAAGAGAACATCTATATAATATTTAACTTTTCCCTTTTTTCATGTCAATATTTTGCTACCTAATATATTTTCATATTAGTGTAAGGAAGACCAATTTTGTGACTAACTGTTCTTTTACCTTTATCCATTATTAGGTGAATGATAATGTTGGTTTTCTGGGACACCGCTTGTAGTTATTCGCAATTTATTAATAGTCTGTTTCTGCATAAATTTATTTCAATTGCAAACAAATGTAGTAGTTGGAGAAAAGATCATCTAGGAACATTTTCTAGTCCTCAGGAGTCTAAAGTCCTGCTCAGCCCACCTTTGTCACATCATAGTAACATAGCTACCATATACTGTCAGAATCTCTCAGCTTTTGAGCTCTCAATATCCACATCTTAACAATATGGAAAGTGGGACTGAGAGAATGTGTGCCTTCCTTAGGGTCACAGAGTCCTGATGGACACCTGGTCATATGTTCTTTTGCATTCCTCATATCCCTCATAGTCATTTTCTTCTTCATAAAGATTTGAGAACAAAATCTAGAATATCACAGTGTATACTGGCTGGAAAAGACACACTGTTAAGAGGGATTCTGAAATGAACATAACCAGGGCCTCAGTCCTTGCAGTGATTTCCATTGGGTGTATTGACTAAGAGTGTCAGCTCATAAAGCACAAACCCTTGTTATTGAATGAATTTAAATCATCTCTGGAAAAGTGTGATGCCTAAAAATCGCCAGTATCTTACAGAATACATTAAAAGAAATCCTTCCTCACATAATCTTTGTGGTGCAGTGCTGTTAAGTCATGGTTCATTTTCTCAGGCTTACCTGGGTTATGGAATTCCAACACATTATATACAAGGTCAGTTTTATACCATACGCAGATCTGCAATTGGCCAATCTACTTTATAATTCTATAATAGGGTATGATTTACTAAATGGGAATTGTTATGCTTGAAGTAAAAGGGAAAAAAGGAAGTGGGTTTATAGTGCATCTGGGAGGCCAAATGATACAGTGAGAACAGGCTGTAGACTAGGAAACTGTAGATTTCGTTATGTCGTAGATTGGCCATTAACTTGCTGGATGACCTTGAGCAAATCATTTTAGCCTTGAGAATTTCAGTTTCCCCATAAAGGGAGTTGAAAAAGTTCATCACCAAAATAAATTAGAGCTCCATACAGGAAGCCTGTTAGAGAGAATATAGTAAATATTTGAACATTTGTGGCTGTTGCTTTTAATCTGTCTTTTCTTTGGGGATTAGCCCTCTTTTCACTCCATGTGAGTCCCACAGGCTGCCAATCCTGCTGATGCCTTCCTGGCCTCTGTTAAGGCACATGATTCAGAGAACCTTCTATTAAAAAATCCCTTCTCTCCTTCCCTCAGGACACAACTATTGGTCCAAAGCTGAGCACATCATCAAAGAAAGCCAATCAGAATCACTCTTGGAAATTCTTATGGACAAAGGAGTTGGAAGATTAAATTAATTTTTCTGCAATTGCTAACCAAAAGGCCAGTGTAAGTAGGAGCTTTTTTCTGATCATCTCTGCTACCAGGTGAAAAGTTCCTAAGAATTAAGACAGCCCAAAGGAAAGTAGAGAAGAAAAACGAAAAGAGACTTCTGGTTTCATGTTCCACATCTAAGAAGCTTGGAAGTTACCACTTCACCCAAATAACAAGTAAAAAGCTGAGTGAATGGAAACATCACAAACTAATTTTAGATCTATAAGACAGATGAGGTAACAGGGCAAAATCCTGTCCACAAAATTGGAAAGACAGACAGTTGGATACAGAAAATTACAATATACCAGAGCAAAAACCTCCCCAGCAACAAGTGCCAGGTAGGAAAACCTTAGCTGTAATTAATGAACTGCTGAAGGCTTTATGTGGACAAGTCTGAGAGCTAAAGACTCCAAGGGGATGCAGTCACTGGGGGACCTTTCACACCTTTGTGACTTTAACCTCCAGGAGCTCAACCAGGTTCTCACAGTGAATATTGGAGAAAAATCTCCTGGTGCTTCCAGCCAGGAGAGGGAGAAAAGCAATCATTTTGAAATATACCAGAGCACTATGTTCTTAAACATGTATACCATCAGGAGAAACTTATTACCTAGAGCCTAACTTGCTGGGGTTTTATCAGAGCCTAACTGACATGGGGGAACGGCAGTACCCAACTTCACCCAGCTCTAGTTTTCCATGTGAGAGAAGAGAAATACCAATTTCAGCTCACTCTAATCACCCAAGGGGGAAGAAAAAAAACTGAAAAACATGAAGTTCACAGTACAGAAGCATAGGCTTACCAAAATTCTGAAACCCAATCATAGGACACTTCCTCCCTTCTCACAGTTTACCACCACATTACTAAAGATGTTTTTACAGCAGTTTCTTTTACCCAGTACATAATGTCTGGTTCTCAGGCAAAAATTACTAAAAGATAGACACATAGTTTGAAGAGTCAGAGCAAACATCAGAAACAGACATGTCAGGAATGCTAGAATTAACAAACAGGAAATGACTATGAATTTCACTCAAATTAATGTCAGACACCAAACCACATATTCAAGAAGGTCAGAAAACACCAAGCAGAATTAGAAAAGAAAAAAAAAATGCGTACTCCTAGGCACATAATTTTCAAACTACAGAAAATGAAAGATAAAGTCCTGAAAGAAGTTAGAAGGAAAAGACACCTTACCTGCAAAGGAGCAAAGATAAGAATTATGCCAACTTATCTTCAGAAACTATACAAGCACAAAGAGAAAAAACTGAAATATTTGAAGGGTTGAAAGAAGAAACAAAAATGTAGATTTCTGTACTCTGTAAAATTATTGTTTAAAAGTGAAGATCAGGCCTCTGTTCTGTTCCATTGGGCTATATTTCTGTTTGGGTACCAGTACCATGCTATTTTGATTATAGTAGCCTTGTAATGTAGTTTGATGTCTGGTAGCATGATGCTTCCAGTTTTTTTTT
>NW_016107462.1:1855763-1868980 GCF_001604975.1 Cebus imitator | reverse complement strand
TCAAAAAGTGGGCAAAGGATATGAATAGACACTTTTCAAAAGAAGACATTTATGCAGCCAAAAAACAAACAAACAAAAAAAACTCATCATCACTGGTGATTAGAGAAATGCAAATCAAAATCACATTGATATATGACCACATGCCAATTAGAATGGCAATCATTAAAAAATCAGGAGACAACAGATGCTGGAGAGGATGTGGAGAAATAGGAACACTTTTACAGTGTTGGTGGGAGTGTAAATTAATTCAACCATTGTGGAAGACAGTGTGGCAATTCCTCAAGGATCTTGAATTAGAAACACCATTTGACCCAGCAATCCCATTACTGGGTATATACCCAAAGGATTATAAATCTTTCTGTTATAAAGACACATGAACACATGTTTATTGCGGCACTCTTCACAATAGCAAAGACTTGGAACCAACCCAAATGCCCATCAATGATAGGCTGGATAAAGAAAACGTGGCACATATATACCATGGAATACTATGCAGCCATAATAAATTATGACTTCATATCCTTTGCAGGGACATGGACGAAACTGGAAACCATCATTCTCAGCAAACTGACACAAGAACAGAACTGCATGTTCTCACTCATAGGTGGCTGTTGAATAATGAGAACACACAGACACAGAGAGGACAACATTATATACTGGGGCCTGGGGGTGGGAGCTAGGCAAGGAATAGGAGCTGGTGGAGGGATTGGGGATGGATAGCATTAGGAGAAATACCTAATGTAGATGATGGGGTGATGGATAGAGCAAACCACCACCATGGCACATGTATACCTGTGTAACAAACCTGCATGATCTGCACATGTACCCCAGAACTTAAAGTACAATAAATAAATTTAAAACAAATAAAATTGAAGAATAAATAAAGTTTTTCTCAACTATGAACTGAGAAAATTAGTCAGTAGACATGTCTTGTGAGAAATGTTAAAAGAAGTTCTTTAGAGAAGAGAAGTATGGGTCAGAAACTCTATTTAAAAAGGTCTACTAAGAAAAGAAGAGCATTGAAGAAAAAAATAAGTAGGGGCAAAATAAAAATGTTTTCTTATTCTTTATTGATTTAACAGAAAACAGTTTATTCAAAATAAGAATAGTAACAACATATTCAATTATGGATGCTCCTATTACCATACATGACATATAATACTTATGCATACTTATATATAAGTAAAATTCACGAGAGAAATGATACAAGGGATGGAGGGAAGAAATCAGTATTTTTTGTTGTTAGAATTTACTCACAGTACCCATAAGGTAGTATGTTGTTATTTAAAATTGGGCTTGATTAGTTGTCGATGTATATTGCAAACTCTAGGATAAAAGAAGTCATTAATACAATGTGCTAAAGAAAAAAGAGAAAATTGAATTATAAAAATTTTTCAATTAAAATCACAAGGCAGAAAAAGAGTCACAGACAAAAATAGGAACGAAAAACATAAGCAATAAATAGAAAATAGTAACAAATATGGTAGATATTAATGAAAATATATCAATAATCATTTTGAGCAACAATGGTCTAAATATACCAATTAAAAGACAGGAATTGTCAGAGTGGATAAAAAACAAGACCCAACTAGCTATTGTCTACAAGAAACCAACAGTAAAATACAGATACACACAGATTAAAAATAAATGGAGAAAAATATACTCTGCTAATATTATTCAAAAGAAAGTGGGTGTCACTCCTGTGGTCAGGATGTGGTTGGTTTGTCCTCACCAAACTTTATGTTGAAATTTGAACCTCAATGAGGTAGTGTTGGGAGATGGGAGGGCTTTAGTGGGAGGTATTTGGGTCAGGAGGGCCCTGCTTTCATTGGTGACTTGGTGCTATTTTTGCAGAAGTGATTGAGTTCTGATTCTGGTAAGACTGGATTAATTCTCACAGGAATGGATGACTTCCCATGAGATCAGGTTTATAGAGCTGTGATACCACTTGGGTTTTACCTCTTCCTATGTGTCAGCTTCCCCACTGACCTACTGCATCCTGTTATGGCACAGCACAAAAAGCCTTCACACAGAAAGCCCTCACCCAAAACCAGCAGATGCTGCTGCTATGCTTCTTGTGCTTCCCATCCTTCAGGACCATGAGCTAAATAAACCTGTTTTCTTTATAGATTACCTAGTCTCAGGTGTTCTGTTATAAAATAAACTAAGACAGTGGCTATATTGTTTCAGACAGAGCAGACTATAATGCATGAAAGTTACTAGGGATAAAAAGGGACACTGCACAATGATAAAGAAGTAAGTTCTCTAAGAAGACATAATAATCCTTATCTATGTGCCTAATAACAGACCATTAAAATACATTAAGCAAAACCTGACAGAACTGCAAAGAGAAATAGATGAATCCATTATTATAGCTGGAAACTTCAACACCCTTATATTAGAAATGAATGGATCCAGTAGGCAGAAACTCAGAAAGGACATAGTTTAATTTAGTGCCACCACAAGTGAACCAGATAAAATTCACATCTATAGATTTCTTTATCCCCAAGAACACACATGCTTTTCAAATTCACAGGAAACACAAAGATATGCCACATGCTCGGCCATAAAATATACTATAAAAATTTTTTAAAATATAAATCATAAAAAGTCTCCTCTCAGATTACAATGGAATTAAACTAGAAATCAGTAACAGGAAGATAACTAGAATATCCCCAAATACATGGAGATTAAACAATGCATTCTTAAATAACACAGGTATCAAAGCAGAAATCTCAAGATAAATTTTAAAATATTTTGAACTAAATAAAATTGAAGGAAAACAAAAACATAACTTATCAAAATTGGTGGGATACAGTAAAAGCAGACATAAGAGAGAAGTTTACAGCATTGAATGCATATATTAGAAAATTAAAAAAGACATAAAATCAATTATCTAAGCTTCTACATTAGTAAATGAGAAAAAGAAGAACAAATTAAACCCAAGTAAGCAACAGAAAAGAGATAATAAACATTAAAGCAAAAATCAATAAAATTAAAAACATGAAATTAATAGAAAAAAATCAATTCAATCAAAAGCTGATTCTTAGAAAAGATAATTAAAATGATAATTCTCTAGCCAGGCTAATTTAAAAAAAAAAAAAAAAGAGAGAGAGAGAAGAGATACAAACCACTAACACTAAAAGTGAAAGAGAGGACATTGCCACAGATCCCATGTACATTGAAAGGATAATAAAGGAAGATTGTGTACAACTCAATGCTCACAAATTTAATAACTTAGATGAAATGGTCCAATCCTTTGGAAGATACACTCTGCCAAACTCACATAAGAAGACATAGACATTCTGAATAGACTGGTATCTACTAAAGTAATTGACACAATCATTAATAACTTTCCTAACAGAAAGCACCAGGCTTAGATAGTTTTACTGGTGAATTCTATCAAACCTTTAAGGAAGAAGATATACCGATTCTTTACAATCTCTTTCAGAAGACTGAAGCAAAAGAAATACTTCTTAACTCATTTAATAATGCTAGCACCACCCAAACACCAAACCAGACAAAAACATTACAAGAAAACAGATTTATAGACAAATATCTCTCATGAACTTAGAGGCAAAAATCCTCAACAAGAAATTATCCAATCAAATTCAATGTATAAAAAGAATTATGCACTATGATCAAGAGGGATTCATCCAAGGTATGCAATGCGGATCCAATATTTGAAAATCAATTGATATAATTTATCATATTCACAGGTGAAAATCACATGATCATATGAATAAATGCAGAAAAAGCATTTGATGAAATCCAACACCCATTTATGAATAAACACTTACTAAACTAGAAATTGAGGAGTACTTCAACCTTGGTTTTAAAATGTACAAAAACCCTACAGCTCATGTTATATTTAGTGATGAGAAACTAGAAGCTTTCCCATTAAGATCAAAAACAACGCAAGGGTGTTCCCTCTCACCATTCCTTTTCAGTGTTCATACTGGAAGTCCTAGCTAATGGAATAAGACAAGACAAGAAAAAATATACTGATTGGGAATGCTGGGTGAGGATGTGGAACAACAGAAACCCTTAATCACTGCTGGTGGGAATGCAAAATGGTACAGCCACTTTTGAAGATTGTTTGGTGGTTTTTGACAAAACTAAGTATGCTCTCACCATGAGATTCACCAGTTGTGTTCCTTGATATTTACCCAAAATTTTGAAACTAATGTCCACACAAAAACTTGTACACACATTTACAGCAGTTTTATTCATAATTACCAAAATTTGGAAGAAATGAAGATGTTGTTCATTAGGTGAACAGATAAAACTAAGATACATCCAGACAGTGGGATATGATTATGTGCTAAAAAGAAATAAACTATTAAGCCCTAAACAGACACAGATATAACTTAAATGCATATTATTAAGTGAGAGAAATCAGTCTAAAAATGCTCCACATTGTATGATGTCAACTGCAAGACATTCTGGAAAAGGCAAAACTTTAGAGGTTGAGATTTTCATTTTTAAGACTAATATCACAATCCATTCATTCATTAAATGAGTATTTATTGAAAAACTTTTACATGGCAAGCCCTGAGGGTACAGTAGTAAACATACAGACAAAAATATCTGCACCTACAGAGCTTATATTCTAGCAGGACCAGAGTTACATTATATTTAACTACATATAATTCAAGTCTTAGAAACATTCAACCCACCAAATACAGGAACAATTAAACCCAGAGTGAAAAATAACACTATATACCTTACAGATCTCCACTTAAAGTTTTTTCTCACCAGTGAATTTGGAACCAAGTTTATCATCAGAGCCTGAAGGTACATTTGTTAAGTTTTTAAACAAGGGCTTCTGCTTGCTGTTCTGACAAAGATATATTCATGCTTTGTTTGATTGTACATTTCTGTAGGAAATAATTTTGAGTAGTCCGTGTCAAAAAGTTAGATTTAACACAACCACCAGCCAGCAATTTTAAAAAATAGGCATTGACATCTTTATAATTAGATGTTGTCACTGATATGGAGAATAAAGGCACCATGGTCCTGAATTCTGAATGTTGCCTCGTGGCGTTTTCATTGCATTTCTCCAACCCCAGAGAAGCTTGTCCTTTGATTGAACTGTCATAAAACCTGCCAGGTAAAAATCAAGTAATTCTAAAAGATATACCTGATCTTATAAAGGCAAATACTCTATACCTTACCCACTTATTTCTCTTAAATTACATCATTTTATTTTAAAAAGTAATATAATATATGCAGGGAATATATATTTCATCACAGCATAAATGCTCTATTATGGGCTAAGGAACTTCTCATGTTCTGTGCTGGCAAATCATTCTAAATAAACCTGTATTGGCAATACCTAACATAGTAACTTATCACACATATATTTTCATTGGTGATTATATACATTTACCAATTACTGCTGGAGTATAAAGCATGATTCTAGGCCTTGTAGAAGAAAGTGACACATGTTGAAGCTGTGATAAGTCATCTAATATATTGGATTTCTGCTATATTTTCTTGCCCAGGATTTCCTCTCACACATTCTCGTGGTAACAAAATACCTCTTTCTTCTTTGAAATCCATTCCATTCAGTTGGCAGATACTATCTTCACTTTCACTGGCTGGAAGGAGGACACCAGTATCCTCTGGTCAAATTTGATCAGACTGGCTCTGATCAAATAATCCAATTCCTTTGGCCTAAGTGATTAGTTGAGTTGTTGGTAAATGAGCTAAACAGGACCAATTAAATTTCTTCCTAGGACTGTTCTAAGGGAGCTATGGAGCATGGTCACTCAGCAGGCATGGAAGGTGGCCATCTTGTCGCATAGTGCAAGAGCCAATCTATGAGATGAACAGGGGCAGGGAGCACTAACAACAGCAGTTTGAGCCTTGGTTCCAATCACAAATGAAATATAACACAGAAAAACAGAGCAGGAGGAAGAATGAGAGACAGAAATAGGACAACATCAATTTTCTCCCTATATGCAATACTCTGGGACTTTGAAAATATTTTAGGCACTAAACTTCCCTTTATTTTTCATTATACTAATTTGAACTGCACATCCTCAACTAAAAGAATGCTGAATGCACATTGGAAAACAGGTGAATCAGAACAAATATAGATCCCACATAAGTATCACCAAAATTGACTGGTTTATAGATTGATTAATTGCTAGATTTGGTCAGTCATTCAAACATACAGTGAGCTCCCACCCTGTGCCAGGCATGGGCAAGTAGAGAAGGAAAATAAAGACAAACAAAATGCAATTATTTAAGGAGCTAAATGTGCAGAAGGAAAGGCAGACATATCAAAGAGCTGCTGTAATACAATGTGAATATAGCTTGATTGTAGTGTCCAGAGTACCTTGAGGATTCAGCATCTGATGGAAGTATTCTTGGAGGCTGAGACCATTAGAAAATGCTTCCAGGAGAACTGGAGACCCAGAACAATGAACTAAACGCATTTGTCCATTGGTATGAACATACTATTACCATTATACCACTTTTGAAGACTTAAGGAAAGTTACAAGTTATGTGAACAGAAGAACGTCAAGGCAAGATGGGAGCTACTTATACACAGATGTGAAGGGCAGAATGAGGTCCCTGATTCTTGATCAGTATCCACTTAATAGATACCTGCCCTTGGATGAGGATTACTTTTCTCAAAACCTCAGCTTTGTGATCTATGACCCATCTTCTAAAAGCCCAGCTGACTCTAAAACTCTATACATTTCTGATGCTATTGAGATCAGAAGAGAGAAACTATTTTTAGATATGTAAATTATAAGTGACATGGGTCTAAGACATTTTCATGGCAGTAGATTACATCCATAAATATTTTATCAAGCACTAGGGTGGATGCTGAGAGTTAAAGAGAATACAAAGACATATATGATACGGGTCTGTGTAGAAAGGCAGAAAAAAAGAAAATAAAACATTATAAGAACCCTAATGAAAAGCAGAAATCACTATGGCCTGTTATATTCACACACAACTTGATCATACTAGGGGTGGCTGAAAACAGGACTTCTCAGGCTTAACATGGTTGACAACTTGGGCTGAATAACTTTCTGCTATAAGGGTCTTTCCTGGGCATTATAGTATACTGAACAGCATCCTGGTCTCTACCCACAAGATATCAAGTAGCACAACAGGCTGTGACAGCCAAAAATGTCTCTAGACTTTGCCAAATGTCCTTTTTTTTTGCGGGGGGCAGTTACCCCTGGTTTAGAAACAGTGGTCAAAAGTTACTAATGTTTAGAGACAGAATGGTCATAATCTTGAATTTCAGATAAGACAT
Source organism: Cebus imitator (assembly GCF_001604975.1). Lineage (NCBI taxonomy): Eukaryota > Metazoa > Chordata > Mammalia > Primates > Cebidae > Cebus > Cebus imitator. The sequence continues at coordinate 1,861,698 of NW_016107462.1, read as the reverse complement.
GATCATAAGCACCTATATACAAGAAGTCCTCAAACTCGAATTGTTAATCTAGGATGCCAATAATTCCAGAATTTTGTGGCAGTCTACCAGGGGTACGGGTAGTGTAAAGGCACAAGAGGCCTTACCTTGTATCTTCCTAGGGCACAGATTTATCCTTTGAGGATTTAGAAAGAAATTAAGCATTTTAAGTAGTAATTTAAACATCCATTTTTATATTTAAACAAATGCACATATATTACAAGGCAAACCCAAAATTAGTATAAAGCTTGAAAGAACATTTCCAAATGCTCTGGGCTATTTAAGGCTATAGTCACAACCTCTTTAAGCATACATTCAGCCTCTGATATGAAGAGAACCCTGAAACAGCATGTGAGAACCCAGACATGGATGGGCATGTAAGGGGTATATCCGCTTTAAATAAGAATATAGGAAATTAAATGGGCATGCCAAAAAACTGACTACTACAGAGAAATGTGGGAGAAGACAACTATTCCTAGTTAGTACTGATAATGACCATGATGACAAACACTCACGTGTAGTGAACGCTTCCTATATGCCAGTCTCCAGGCTATGCACTTTACCAGCAAAGCCTCAAACCAACCCTATGGGACAGCTACTGATGTCACTGCCATTTTAAAGATAAAGAAACTAAGCCTTCATATTTTGAAGAATTTTACCCTAAGTTGCAAAACTAATGTATTTATTTGTTAGGGCTGCCATAAGAAAGTACCACAAACTGAGTGGCTTACAACAATAGAAATGGATTCTCTCACAGTTCTGGAGGCTGGAAGTCTGGAGGTACCTTATTTCTTACATGGATATTATATACTCCCTGCCAGCAACAACAACAAAAATATTGCTTCCATATTACTTAATTAAATCTTTTTGAGTACAATACATCTTTCATAATGATTGCACAGCAATTAATGTTGAATCAATTGTCATCAGATATCCCATTAGCATATTTGTAAAGGAAATTCTCTGGTTAGTCTCATCATTTTAATTTGTTCACAGTGGCTATGGAATTCCAATCATGCACATCGTAAAAAATCTAAGTGGGGGAAAGCAATGGAGACCTCCATGTGATGATCATTTAGCCACCAAGGTAGATAGGAATGCTGCTCCCAATGCCTCACTTTCTCCCCAGGGTAGAACTGTACATGCCCTTTTTCATTTGCCGTGGTAGTGACTCCACCCAATGGAGGCACGGTATGCATTCCTACCCCATTGACTTTGAGGTTGGCCATTCTACTTGCTTTGATCACTGGGCAGAAATGACTGTGTTCCAGTTCTAAGCCATAATTTTAAGGGTATTGTAAAATTTCACCAGTCCTATTGAGTTTCTGCACTTCGCTATGGGAAAAGCATGCCCCAGAGAGTCATTTGTCTTTCAGCCCAAGTCTCAGAACAAAGACACATGAAGTAGACTAGAACCTGACACAAAGCCTAAAATAATAACTTAGCTCAGCCAAATTCACCCAAAGTCAGCAAGACCAAAACTGAACTGCAAACCCACGAACCTACAAACAAATGTTTGCAGTTGTAAGAAATTAGGTTTGAGAGTTGCTTGTTACACACTATCAGGGCAGCAGAAGCCTGACTAACACAGCTATCGCATATGATAGATACAGAAGAGACCTGTTCATTTTTTGCAATCCAGCTTTAAAGCCTAGGCTTTTTAAACCTGAAAAATGTGAAAAACAGAAATTCTCTAAGAAGAATCGTATTTTTCTATTGATTTGCATAATAATTTCAGTGACATTTATGCTTAAGGAAAAATGTTACCTTCAAAATATTAACGGTAGCCACATTCAAAAATGCAGCACATTTAACAAGCAAAACTGTGTTCAATTCCCTGCTTTTGAGAATGCAAGAAACTATTGAGTATCAATACATGAAAAGGGGAGACACTGGAAGGAGACATCTAACTTTTCTGTTTTCTTGTTGTTTGTTAGCTGTTTTAAGTTTCAAACGTAGTGTTTTTGGATAAGTACTATTTCTGTGAATTCTATTGAACTTTTCCCCCTTCTTGATATTTTTGGTAAAAATGTTAAAGTTAGGGGACAATGCTTTATTATATCTTAAACTTAAACTTGATATTAAAATACCTTTTTATTACAAAATAATCCATGTTTGAATAATATAAAAATATCTACAATAAAATACATCTCCTATTTGATTCCATTTCCTAAATACCACAGCTAGTGGCATGGTTTGTATAATTAATATTTTTCCAAATTTTCGGCTACCCCAACTCACTTTGGAGCTTATATTTCTTATTTATGAAGAAGTGGCAGGTACCATGACTAATTCCTCATACTTAAAACACTTCAGGGATTTTTCATCCTCTTAGGATGGAGCTCAGCATTTTACTAAGGTTTAAGGAGCCTACCATATCTGCCTGTGCCACCATCTGGGCTCAGATCAAGATACTTTCAACTTTACTTTGTACATTTTCCTTTTCAGGCCTCCTGTGCCTCTATGGCCACATTTCCACACTCCATTCCCTATTCTGGTCTACCTTATAGTCTTTTCCATTCCTGAGTAAATTCCTAGTCAAGTTTCAGGTCCCAGATGATCCATCACACCCTTCAAAACTACTTCTTTGACTTCCTTAGACTAGATAGTGCCCCTCGCTACATACTTTGAGCGCCCCTTTTACTTCCCTACTAAATCATTAATTAAAATTGTATTTTATTTTTAATACCAATGATTTAATATAAAGACAAATCACAGGATGTGAAATATTTCAAGATCAATGGAGAAATGATTATTGTTCAACAGAAAGAATATTGATATACAAAATAAGGATTGCACAAGAAAAGCTGCATTCTATTTCTCTCAACTTTTTTTATTTTGGCTGTGAACTACACAGCTCTCTAGAGATGCTGCTGTCAAATTCAGATTGCATTCAATGGGATGATGAAGGCACATGATAATGATGCTCAATGAGCAACTTGCAGTATTCCCAACAGACACATTCAGTTTCTCTTCAGTTTTTATTTGTAACACACTGGCAGATGCCATGACCACATAATGGAGACATGGAGGCCAGGTGGTCAAGAAGGTAGAACTTTATCCTGGAGTTACCTAGTCTTCAACCTTTTGCCAAATGCACCATTTTGGAGAGAATTACAGGGCATGAGAGGGAAAAAGACTTCATTTATGATCATTTTAATCATTCCTGTTTACTTTTTTCATGATCTCCATGAGAGCAAAATCTTTATCACTGGACCCCTTACAGCCCCTGGGTCTGGTACATAGTAGTTACTCAATAAATAGTTGTTGGACTAGAGCAAATAGTGCTCTTATAGTTGAAAAGACAAGAAGCACTTAGGATGACAGAAGCACTTAGCTGATGATACATGTAGGCAGGACTTTGGAAACGAAAGGGAAACCAAAGCAAAAGCAGATAAACCAAGAATATAGAACAATATCCTACACTCAGAACTCACCTAAGAATGGCTGAAGTAAAGAAAGTGAATAATTCCTTCAACAGTGATTGTGACATTGAAGAGTTTACAAAAACACCATCAAATCACGTCTTAATGACTAATCAGTTAGGCCTCCTGAATTACTCGTAGTGAAAATCAGGTGCCCATTATCATGTGGCTTATGGGCTTGTGAGTATTTATACAAAATCCATTTGAAACCAAGTTTACCTAGTATGTCATAACCTTAAGATGAGTAGTGGCCCTTTTTAAAAAAAAAGTTTTCTCTCCCTTTCTTTGATTCTATTCTCTTTGCTGTGATGAAAAGTTTTGTGGCAACTATAAAGTTAGGATGAGCTGGTGAGCAAAGTCCAGTTTGACCTATCCATAAGCATGTCCTCAAATATTTCAATCCATCAATTCTACAGGTATGTACTAAAGCCAAACCAATAGAGACACAAAGAAAGACAAAGATAATTGGGTACATTTTTAGCTTAGCATCTTTAGTGTACCATAGGTTTCAGCTTCAGTTTACCTGTGAAGACAATTAGCTTCATTCTAACCAAAGGTATGGTCTTCCACTGCTTGAATAGGCTTCATAAATACCTCCATGATGAACAGTCCTACATGTCCTGTTGGAAATGCCTTTAAACTCTAAATTAATATATATTACTCTGAGTACCCACTCAGCCTTTTTGCTTGCTGTTGAGGATTCCATATGAGGAATATCAGAAGAAAAAGTATACCATGCAGAAAAAAATGCATTACAATGTGTTTACCACAGAATTTAAAAATGGAAAGACAGAACAAAACAAAACAATACCAAGATAGACACACAATAGACTCATCATAAAACATTATTCACTTCTCCCATCTCTTCACGTGGGGATTTCCTGCAGGGTTTAAGTCCCCACCCCAGACCAGCTGAATCAAAATGTCTGAATTTCACAAGCTACACAGATGAGTTTTAAGGTTTTTAAAACATAAGTAGCACAATGTAGGCAGTGTCCAAAATGACTAGGAAGTCAATGTGGGGTAAGAGGTATTTGTTAAAGTTGTGTCTCAGGATAGATACATCCTTTATTTAATTCCTACTCTAGTCTCATTGAAAGTTAACATTACTTTGCTTGGAGAAGCTCAAGATACACAGTTAATTAGGAATAAATGAAAAATTTATCTTTCCATGGTTTATAACAATACGTTAAGAAAAAAACTTAACAGCCCACATGGTGAATTTTCTATTCTGTTCTCACAAACTCCTCCCAGTTTACCACAGTAAGAAACTAAGGCTATGGATCTCAAATTTAACGTGCAGCAGAATCCCATGAGCCTCTGCTGAAAACATAAATGTTCCCACTGACAAAGGGCAAAAACAAGAAGACTGAGGAACTGCCTGGGATTTACATTTTACCCAGATTCCAAATGACCCCGACGTAAGTGGTCTAAAGAACACATTGTGAGAAACAGAGCAATGAGGTGACAGACTCTAAGAGGGCACTTTTCCTACCTCAATATTTTGTCTTCAGAAAACAAATGCAATGAACAATGAAAATCAAGTTCAAACGGGTGTGTGAAACCATCTTCAAGAAAGACTTAGAAACATGTTCCAGTGACATGTTGCTATCATCTTAAACTTATACAGAAGCATAGCCAGGCTCCTAGCATCAGAAAGACTGCTAGGCTGTAATGCAGTGAAAGCAAGATAAGCTGTGATCTAATTAATCATATCCTTCACTACAGGGTAATGTGGACATGAAAGAAGCTTTTGGTGACTGACAATGAATCCTGAAGGAAAAAAAGAATGACAAAATGTTAGAATTCGTTAGTATCTCTTTCTGACACCATTCAAGAAAGAGATCAGGCTGATTCCACATGACTGATAGCAGTTCTTTTGACAGAATTTCCCTCAAGTGAAGTAAGACAATTCATTCAGCCACGGTAGCTTGATATAAATATCTATGAAGCTCACCAGCTTCCTTTATTCTAATTTATCTTTACCAAGCAATCTCTGTAACTGGGCCTTCAAAGTTCACTAACACGCTAGGAGAAATTCCCCCACATCAATGACTAATCATACCGGTGGTGAAAATAAGAATTCCAGCAGTGACAACAGCAATATTAATGGCAGCTCCTTCTGTGCCAGGCATAATGCCATGCCCTTCTCCTGCATGATCTCATTCTATATTTGAAGCATCCTATGAGGCAGGTATAAGTACTATTCTTATTTTAGAAATGAAGAAACTGAGGCCCAGGAAGTTTAAATAGTTTGAATTGAACAGACAAGCTTTGATTCAGGCCATTTTTATCTGAATTGAGAACTTAGCTACTATACTCCCAATCTTGCCCCCTTCCTTGACAGAGTACCAGTGGTTGGCTCAGGGTGTAAATTTCTAAAGACCCGGCCGGGCGCGGTGGCTCACGCCTGTAATCCCAGCACTTTGGGAGGCCGAGGCGGGTGGATCACGAGGTCAAGAGATCAAGACCATCCTGGTCAACATGGTGAA
>NW_016107462.1:1846860-1855573 GCF_001604975.1 Cebus imitator | reverse complement strand
AAAAAAAAAAAAAAAAAAAAAAAAAAATTTCTAAAGACCCAGGGCTGGAAGTGGGAAGGTCTCACTGAGACCATGAAATCAAGATGATGGGCAGAGCTCTGAGAGGGCAGGCATATTTGATATGTGCAAAAATATAGCTGCAATGGGTTGCCAACCCCAAAGCTGATATTTAAGCAGGGTGTACAGAGCCAAAAATTTACAGCATGGAAATAATAAGAACAAGTACAGGGTTGAATGGTATTAAAGATCAGTCTGAAGCAACATTTAACAAAAGTTGCTCTCTGGGGCTACATTTCTTGCAGCAGAAGACAGTGGCATGTGAATGAGCCTACTGATTGGAAAGAGTCAAGGATGGGACAGGAAGTGCTAGTTATTGCATTCAGTAAATCAGTCTTCCTCTCTTTCAATCAGCCAACACCTACTGAGCATCTATTATGTGCCTAGTCATTGGGAATACGATGATAAACAAAATTAGTGCTCACCTTCACAGAACTTCCACTCTATAATTTTACATTCCAAAATATTGGATCACACTCCAAGGATTTTATTCGGTGCAAATCAATCCCCGAGAACATAATCAGTAGTGTACATTCAATTGGAAAGTCTGACCATCTAAAGCTGCTGACCGGAGTCTGTATCTACAAAGACACAAACATGATCACAAGCCTTCCCCATTTATAGTGCCCACCTGGCTTCGCATCCACGAAGGAAACAGAAATGGTGAGCTCCTAAACAACAACAACAAGAAACACTTAACCAAAATTATTCTGGATGGTAAAAATTAATCAAAAGAAGCATCATATAAATGTTGGTCAGCATCGAAAGTCATTTTGCCCTACTATGGTTTTGTGCAAAACAGCATGGATTTCAGAGTCAAAAAAACCAACTTTCCTCTCTCTCTCTCTAAGCCACTTAATGGTCTAATGGACACACAAAGACTGAATTGCAAAAGCCAAGGTTGGTTCTGTAAGCATAGCATAGATATAAGAGATATTAGCTTCAAATTGTTATAGATACATAAAAATAAAATTAGATGCTAGTTTCTGATGGTGGTCTCTCTCTCTCTCTCTCACACATATGTATACACACACACACACACACACACACTACTTTCAAATGTATGTACAGCAAAACATTTAGAAAGATAGCTAAGAAATAGAAAAAATTCTTTAAAACATGCAGAATAGATGCAAAGAGAAAATCATCTATTTTAAAATTCTATATTAAAGCCAAATGACTATTTAAAATAGCAGACTTAGCAAGTGATGTGGTGGAATCAACCTTGCAAACTTATTCCTACCAATGTCCAAAAAAGTTAGGCAGTATGGAATTTAGTGTTCTCTAATTTAGAATTTCCTAAACAGAATGCAAAAACCACTTAGAAATTTAATTACATTAAAATTAAAAACTTCTGTTCATTTCAAAAGCAAGGAAGGAAATAAACACCCTTAAGAATATGAATAGGCAATCCACAGAATAGAATATGGAACAGAGATTACAAGGTCTTATATTCAGAATATAAAATGACTTCCACAAATCTATAAGACAGAGCTAGATAATCCAACAGAAAAATAGGCAAGAAATGCAAACAGAAACTTTATAAAACAATATCCCAATGGCAAATAATTACACAAAAAATTGCTCAACTTCACTAGTAATTAACAAAATGCAAATTAAAGCCACAGTGCTACCATAATACTCACTAAAATGGCCAAAATTAAAAGCACTGACAGAACCAAGCACTGGCAAGAATTTATGGCCAAAGGATTATCATACATTGCTTCTGGCATAAGTATAAACTGTGTTAAAATGTTGGAAAACTGCTTGGCATTTTCTACTAAAGCTAAACACTGCTTTGCATATAATGACCCAAAATCCCACTCCCAGGTATGTGCTCAAGAGAAATGCATGACACGTGCTCCCAAAACACATATAAGAAAGATCATGGCATTGTTACTTGTAATAGCCCCAAAGTGAAAACCACTATTACAGAGTATTTCTAAAATTTACCAACCTGCTGTTGAACAAGTGAAGCGACAATGAGTGTATTAGCCTACCATAGAAAGTTCAAAAATAGACAAAGCTATCTAGTTTAAATAGTATCATACCTTTGGCCAGGGGTGAAGGTGATTAGCAGGGGCATGTGAAAGGCATCTAAATCACTGACAATGCTTTATTTTTTCATTTTTTATGTTTACTTTGTGATAATCCATTAAGTAATACATTATATTTGTACACTTCTCTTTTTATATGCTATACACCCCTAAACACAAAAGGATAACTTGAGAGGCTGCTTAAAAACAGGTGATGTCAAATTATGTGTGGAGGAGACACATAAAAGACAATACTCATGTCTTATTTTTTATCCACAACAAATAATAACCATGATTGCACCACTGTTCTTCAGCCTAGGTAACAGCGAGATCATGTCTCAAATAAATTAAATGAATTTACTCAGAATTCAAGGCTTAATGATTGACAAGGTACTCCTAATTTCCATGAAAGTTTGGCTCGAAACTAGGAATATAAAGTTAAAGATGGGATGGTTATCTAAGAAAAGCAAACTGGCCTCCTTTTTTTTTTTTTTTTCCCACAAGCTTCACACATTCTCAAGAAACTGCTAATTACCCACAGAGAAAAGAAGGATGGATGATTTTCAGAAGAACCATTTGTGGGCTAGGCCCATGGTATGTTTTGAAGGGACCATCTCCTAGCAAGGTGAGAAATTAAAAGCCATCCCAAAAGCTTGAGCTTCCTCAGCAGCCTGGAGCAATTCAATGCATCCTAGGCACTTACTAAAAAGTTGAGCACACACTAATGTCTGATGAATGAATTAATGAGAAAGAGGTGAGAGGAAGGAAAGCCCAGGCAGGTTGGGTGCCTGGATAAAGAACAGTAAGTAGACAGGTACAAATACCGACAGAAGAATCAACAATGATCTTATCTCCAGGTGAGGATGCAATAAACATTCTTCTCATATATTAGTTGCACACCTGCTACTTGTCTGTCCCTGTACAAGAGATGAGGTACACAATGGTGAAAGAAAGGGGAAAAACACAAAAAGACTAACCTCATTTATCATGTCTTAGTAAAACACAGGTTTCACTTAATGGTCTATTATTACAACGAGAGAGAGGTCATGTTATGCTTTGGAGCAAGACACCACGCATCACACTGAAATGCTTAAAAAAGACCATGAGAACTCAGAGACATTTTCAACTTACTGCTCTGATTTCCGAGTGTTCTGGGTACTTCTGTGAAAGGGTTAGGGAAGCACACCAGGACCTGTTTAAAAGTTCCCCCTGGTTTCTAATTGCCCTGGCAACAAAACTCAAAATCCTCATGATTAATAGTAATTGTTGCCAAACAATAGAAATGCATTATAAGAGACCCTCTAGATGATATTTGCTTGCACAGCAAAGGGGGAGCTAAGGCAATAAATATCTCTGAGTTGCACAATGAGAAAGTTGTTTTCTCCAGCTTTCCTTCCAAGGAAAAAGCTTCATGTTGCTAGTAGGATGGATAACTTTATCTCCTAACAGTGCTCGCCCCCCTTTTTGACAAGGAGCAGGCTTCACAGTCCACATCTAATGAAAACAACATTGAATTAGAATTTAACAAATTCATTTTGTTTCAGATTTATTTATTTTATTTATTTGAGACAGGTTCTCGCTGTTACCTAGGCTGAAGTACAGTGGTGCAATCATGGTTCACTGTAGCCTAGACTTCCTGGGCTCAAGAGATCCTCTCATCTCAGCCTCCTGAGTAGCTGGGACTAAAGGCAGGCACCAATGCACATGGATAATTTTTGTACTTTTTCTGTAGAGATGGAGTTTCTTCATGTTGCCCAAGCTATTCTTGAACTCCTGAGCTCAAGTTAGCTGTCTGGCTTGGCCTCCCAAAGTGCTGGGATTACAGGCATGAGCCACTGCACCTGCCATAGTTCATCTTAAAAGTGACTTTCTACTTACGTTAGATGATGCTGTGCTGTATTAACATAGCGATACAAAACTTTCTTCTAAAATAAATTTATTTAAGACAAGAAGCGAATAGATTTAACGCAACAAATTAAGGAAGTAACAGTACAAGCTGTACTCTGGTGGAGCAAACCATGAAACTATCAAAGACTGGAAAACACATGCTTATAACATTCTTGAAGTTCCAGCCCCTTCTAGCTCCTTCCATAACACAAGCTTCCACTCTCTTTACCCACCATTAAGGTTTCTTCTGTATTTCGAAGCCATTCTTCTTTATTGATGTCTACTCCCGAAATGTGATTCTCTCTATTTGGAAATGTCCTTTCCCTTCTCTTTTCCTCCTTACCCTTGCTTTACTGGCTCATACTCATCCTTCCAGGGTCTCTTTAAATGTCACTTACTCAGGTATGCCCTTCTTGTTATCTCCCAGGCGAACTGGTTCCTCTGATTACACATCTGTACTTAATGCTTGCTCAGATGTCTATCTTCCCTGACAGCCTAGGAGCCTTGTGAGAACAGAGGCTTTTAGACAATTGTCTTGGCAGAGTTCCTGACATATAGCAGGATTAAATATTTATTGATTTAAATTGAATGAAGAAAAACAGCATTTCAAATGAGAAAGTGAATGTATACCAATGGTTATTCAAAAGAAGGATGTAGAATAACATCCTGGGTGTTTGCACAGAACACACTTTCCCACATCTTGGCTCCCAGGAATCTAATTCATCACATTGGTTGAAGAGTAAACATTTTTAACAAGTAAAATGGTGGTCCATAGGCCACTATGAGAAATACTAAGTCTATACGTATGACAGTCAATATCCTTTGGGCCCGATATCTTTCTTTCTCTACAGCAATTTCACATGAGTGAGTAGTAAACCTTTGCTCATTTAACCATACATAATATTTGTCCAACACCTGCTTTTGTTAGCAGATGGGAGCTTTCGTGTTCCCAGTATATACTGGAGCTAATCAATACTCCTGCTTTAGGGATAGAAGAGACATGCCAAAAAAAATACATATATATATATACCTATGTAGCATTTCAGGCTGTTTTCAGGGGCAAAGAAAATTAATTTTTATCCTTATAGAGGGTAAAAATCAACTCTCTTTTGCTTTTCTTACACACACACACAGCACTTATCATCATAAATATAAAAATTATGTAGGTATACCTATTAGCCACAGTATTTCTAAAATATAGACTCTAATAATTTTCTAAGCCTCCAGCTCTTCAAGGTTTATCAAACCTGATATTTTCTTTCATGTGGGACTTAGGATGCTTTGAAATTGCTGTCATGTAACATGGTGGTGATCTATTTAATCACCATATCTATCCTCTGTCAATCATCTGAATTATTGTAAACGTTAGTGTCAACTCAATCATTTGATTCCTTATTCACAGGAATTCACAGAAAATTTCAGTGAGAACACAGCATATAAGGTGCTTTTTGATGTCCAGTTCCTGAGACCTATGAATGGAAAGTGTCATATTGCTATCCTAGAGAAAAGCAGCTTTAATGTTAGTGTTTGGATAAGACATTTGAGTTTTTTTTCGTTCAGGTTACAGATTGGGAACAATTACATTAAATTGTGATGAAGGGAAATATCTTTTTGAGTATATTAGCTTTGCATTACAGAAGACCAGGGTTAGCTTACATCCCTCATTGTGGTTATCTCTGAAGCACCTGGCATTGTACTACACATTTGTGCATTCATTTTCCCTGACATGTTAACTACAGTTATTACTGTTTTGTATGCATCAATTCCCATTCTCAGAGCAAAATGAGAACTATGGAACTGACTCTGAACTAAATAGAACGTGCTTAGAAGCAAATATGCTATCACAATCCCTTGTATTACCAAAGTTGGTTGGAAATCACCAAACAGGTAATGAAAGAATGAACAGTCCCTAAATTCAAAAGTGATGCATTAGCAAAATGCTATGTTTCAATTAGACTGCATAAGCTGTGAAATGATCAAAAAACCTTCTTCTCATGGTTTAGGGCAGCTAATACATAATAAGAAAAGACAAATAGAATCCAATGGAATCTTCTGATTATAATAGTTCCAATCCAAGTCTTTATTACATCAAAAATATAGTTTGTCTTAAAATGAGAACTTCTCCAAGCTATTAATATGCACCTCACTTTTATACCTCACTAAAGACAACACAGCTGAAACATAATAAGTTGCTAGGGTGTTCCAATGCATAACAATGCATGACTTCTAGTTCATTATTTCCTAATGTTACAACACTGCTGTCCAATCCTGGGATATAATGAGGAGTTGGAGATCTTATATTACTACTCAATGAAGTCCAATTAAGAATCATTAACCTTTGCTCCACTTTTCATACTTGATGTACAATAAGTGGTCCTGGGAAAACTTTAAAAGGTGAACTTGGGCAAGTCTAGCCAATGGATTTTTTGAAGAGTTAAAGCCCTCTCAAACCACCATTTCACACAAAACAATGGGGCAGGTGATACTATTGATGGATGATAAAACTATACACATACTGCTCAGGTCAAATGTATTGAGTAGTGCAAAAATTTACTGATGGGATAATTATTTGGGAGGGTTGGTTGAACCAACTGAAATAAAGATACATGGCTTTGATGATTTGTTTCAACATTTTATCTATGAACCTCTTGAACCTAGACAAAAGTTATATTTCTTTTTATTATATTTTCAATTCAATCCAACCTATTCTTATCACTACCATATACACAAAATATAAGCAGCATCCATAGAACATGACATTATCACTAAATAAGAAACTAAATTGACTGAAATTGCTAATAAATGTGAATAGTGCACAAAGCAATATGTTTTACACAGAGTTTACAAGAATACAAGGTTTATATAAATAAATAAGGGTTGTAAGACATTACATTAAACACACATTAAAATGTGTATATGTGGATAAGTACTTTAAAAGGGTGTTGTACTTTAAGTGCTTTAAAAGGGTGTTGGATGTTGTTCAGGTTAATGGGATAAATTCAGTAGTCTATAGGATCCGATAAATTAGTAATAACAAAAGTACCAGTTGAAGCAAGAACCTAGTACCAATAATTTCTAGTTCCCATTTCTGATATTTGAATATTAAACTGTTAGTACTTTTGAATGAAATACTGCTGCATTGTATGTGACACTTAAACCTTAAATGTCACAACCCCAGAAGGTGATGACACCTTGCATCACACTCTATGTCTCATTCATTTTTATCTCCATACTGAGGACAGTACACGTACAACACTGAGGTCTTTACAAAGCTTGCTGAATAAAGGAATGAATAGTATCCAATTTTCTACATGAGAATGTAATACTGAGAAATTCACTAAGGGTTACACAGTTTGCCTGTCTGTCTGTTTATGAATTCATTTATTTTTGAGACAGGGTCTCACTCCGTCACCCAGGCTAGAGTACAGTGGTGTAATCATGGCTCACTGCAGCCTTGACCTCCTGGACTCAAGTGACCTTCTTGGCTCACCCTCACCAGTAGCTAACAATACAGGTATGTGCCACCCACACCCAGCTAATGTCTTTAGCTTTGTATAGAGATGGGGTCTTACTATTGCCCAGGCTGGTCTCAAGCTCCCAGGCTCAAGTGATCCTCCTGCCTTAGCCACCCAAAGTTCTGGGATTACAGGCATGAATCACCATGACCAGCCTGTAAACAGTATTTATTATACAGTTTAAAAGTAAGGAATCACATCGATCTTTAAGATAATGTTTTAGCTGTGCTCTGCTTCTTTCGGAACTTAGATTTCACCCTATTTTTACAGATAAAAGAGTTGCAACCTCCACTGTTCTCATTTTGATGTGTGCTAACAGAGCCCACAACATATGTATAAGCCATTTCCAGTAGTCTCTGTTAGGAGTCTAGTATTCTTGTCTTGGCCAATAGTTTCCAACATTTTTGTATCTAACACATACTTTAGATACTCAGAATATTTGGAATCACATCTGAAAGGAATTTTTTAAAGATAATTTCAAACGGAGCATAAAATATAATAATTACCCTATAAGCAATGTATCAGTATAGCAGTCTCTCACAACAGCTAACTCACTATTGGTTACCCTGAATTTACTTCGTAGTTACTGAGTACCTCCAACATTAGTTATTACAGCAAAACTACAGTCATTGGAACAGAAAAATTTACTGCCTTGACTTACATAATTCTAAGAGAGTTTTTTATTTTTTTATATGTTCTAGTCAGTGCACCATCTTTCTCTGTGGTAAGGTACATTATTTATCTACTGTTGCATAACAAATTACCCTAAAATTTAGCAGCTTAAAACAATACACAGTTTCTATAGATCAGGTGTTGGGGCACAATTTTGCTGGGTCCACTGCATCTGAGTCTTCCACCAGGCTGCAATCAAGATGGCAGTGACAGCTGTGGTCTCATCCCAAAGCTCAACTGGGGAAGGATCTACTCACTCCACATATGTGCTTGAGGGAAGGATTCAGTTCCTTGAAGTTTGCTGGACCAAAGGCCTAAGGTTTTTGCTGGCTGTTGGCCAGAGGTGGCCTTCTGGTCCATACTTTGTGTGTCTATGCAGCATGGCAGCTTGTTTTATGAAAGCCAGCCAGCCAACCTAGAGAAGGGAAGACAGAGGGTGCCAGCAAAATCGAAGTCATGACCTTTTATAACCTAATCTCAGAAGGCACATCACTTCATTTTTGTTGTATTCTGTTTTTTTTGTTGTTGTTTGTTTTTTTTTTTTTT
>NW_016107462.1:1828249-1846796 GCF_001604975.1 Cebus imitator | reverse complement strand
CTAGCCCACATACAGAGAGAGGGGATACAGAAAGGCATGAAAACTAGGAGGAGAGGATAATCAGGGGTCATATTAGAAGCTGCCCACCTCATAGGTGATGTTGCTGTTCTGGTGATCACACACATCAAAAACTGCGAAGGCCAGGTAATAATTGTAAATGACTGAAGAATGTCAGATGCCAAGAAAAATAGGGGGTGGTACGGACTGTGGCAAACTAGGAAGCATGTATCTTCTCTAGAAGGGGCAGGCACTACTCAGCTCCTACTGACTTTTACCAACCAGCTGATTTTTCAAAAGAAACCATAAATCCCAGTGTGTATGATGAATCACCTGAACTTCTCATGTTGGAACAATATGGACTGATCAAACAAAAATTACCTACAAGTGTGATGCTGTTCTCTTTCAGTATCCTTTACTTTATTTTCCTGTTATTAGTTATCCAGTTCCTCTGCCATTTCAGCTTACAATCTGAAAACCAAGCTCAATGTGAGTCTGACATATATAATTAAAGTTAGCTGGGTGTGGTGGCTCACACCTACAATCCTAGCATTCTGGGAGGACAAAGAAGGTGGATAACCTAATGTCAGGAGTTCGAAACCAGCCTGGCCAACAGAGTGAAACCCTGTCTCTACTAAAAATACAAAACAATTAGTCCCAGCTACTTGGGAGGCTGAGACAGGAGAATCACTTGAACCCAGGAGGTAGAGGTTGCAGTGAGCCCATATCATACCACTGCACTCAAGCCTCAGTGACAGAGTAAGACTCCCTCTCAAAAAAAAAAAAATGTTTTAGGCAGGAAAGAATCTTATACAAGTGTCAAAATTTGGTTTACAATAGTTGACTTGCTCATAGGGTTTAAGCATAATTAATAACTTATTTGCATTCTCACAAGCATACATACAAATAAACGGGGTCAGGTAGATGAAGGACAGATGGGAAGGCTGTCTTCCCCAATTTCAGGAGCATGCGTTCAAGCAAAGCTGCCTTATTTGACTTCAAAGCCAATCCAAAAGAAGCTATTTGCTACTTCACATGTCTATTATCCAACTCATTTGTTTGATAATTAATAAGTGAAAAATTCTAGCATTGTGAGGTTACATCAAGAAGAGGCAGATTAGCTGATGTTATTTTGGAAACTTTACAAATAAAACATTTCCAGTACTCTCCAGGGTTGGAGTTGCAAACAAGAAGTTCTTGAATAAAGCACTAGATAAGTGCTTGTTATTACATTAATAATTTAGAAACACATGGAGTTCAATTTTTTACAACTTCACTGTCTTTAAAAATGCAGGCCAATATTAAATGAGGAAAAATGAAAAGATGAACAAAATGAGCAGGAACAACATGATGCAAAATTTAAAATCCTAATGAGGATCCGAATCCCACTTTCATTCTGTGATACTTATGCACTCAAATTAAGTTCTGAAGGTTGTTTAGTATAATAGGGTTGTAACAAGTCTAAAAATATTTCTATGTACAGAGGAGAAAAATCAAAGAAATATGCTGATCTGGTATATGTCCTAGAATTTTAAATTTTAAAAATACTAAAAGTAGTGTTTCTGCGCAGGGAAGGTGAGCAGATATAAACTTTATTTTTCCTGGAAGCAAGTTATAACCTAACAAAATTATGAATGATGATGTGTGTTTCAAAATATCCATAATGTAGTCTTGAGTGGCTCTGCTGTAAAAGGCTGCTCTTACTCACCAAACAAGTGTGCTCTGAGCGCCATCTCCTCTCCTCCTTGATATGTTAACAGCAAAAACATATAATACCAGAGTTTATCACAGAACGTACTGGCTACAAAATAGCCCAGACATGTGTGTTTGGGGATTTCCTCTTTGATCCATAAGGAAGCTCAGAGATATACTACTGACTTTCTTCAAGCCATTCTCCATAGACCAACTGGAAAAACCTCCATAAAATGTATACCTCATTACATCATCTCTTCTAGGGATTTCACTATTCTCTAAATTGAATCTAAACTCCTTAGGTAAGTAACAAACCCTTGTTCTACTTTGTCCATTTTTCCTTTTCACAGCTAATCTCATTATTCTACCTTACCTGCCTTGTGTTCCAGCCAAGTAGCTGTCTTTCAGATCCTTGTGCATGCCAAGCTATTTCTGTCCCAGGACATACATACCTGTTGCTCCTTTACCCTAAAATGTCTTTCCTGAGCCAGTTTTCTGGCCTGTTTGTTGGTTAGGTAACAGCTTTATAGATACCTCCTCCCAGATGCCTTCCCTGAACACTCTGAATTAATTATCACACCCATATCTCCATCATTCATTTCCATCTTTACCTCGTGCTTCCTTCATTCCTGCCACTTATAAAAAAATCATGATCCATTGGTCTATATATCGGTTTTGGTTCCAGAACCATGCTGTTTTGGTTACTGTGGCCTTGTATAATAGTTTGAAGTCAGGTAGGGTGAAGCCTCCAGCTTTGTTCTTTTCGCTTAGAACTGTCTTCATTATATGGGCCGTTTTTGTTGTCTATGAAATTTAAAGTAGTTATTTCTAATTTAAGAACAAAAAGTAAAAAACAAAAAATAACAAAAAAATAAATTCTATTTAAATAACAAAAAATAAATTCTATTTATTGATTCTTCCTATCCATGAGCATGGAATATTTTTCCATTTGTTTGTGTCCTCTCTTATTTCCTTAAGGAGTTTGTAGTTCTTCTTGAAGAGGTCTTTCACATACATTTTAAGTTGTACTGCTAGGTATTTTATTTTCTTTGTAGCAATTTTAAATGGGAGTTCACTCATGATTTGGCTGTCTGTTTGACTATTATTGCTGTGTAGAAATGCTTGTGATTTTTTCAAATTGATTTTGTATCCTGAGACTTTGCTGAAGTTTTCCAATTGGACTTTGCTGAAGTTTCCTGATTGAACTGCAATCAGGCAAGAGAAAGAAATAAAGCATATTCAAATAGGAAGAGAGAAAGTCAGATTGTCTCTGTTTGCAGATGACATGATTATCTATTTAGAAAACCCCATCACCTTGGCCCAAAATCTCCTTAAGATGATAAGCAACTTTAGCAAAGTCTCAGGATACAAAATCAATGTGCAAAAATCATGAACATTCTATACAACAATAATAGACAGCGAGCCACATCATGAGTGAACTCCCATTCATAATTGCTACAAAGAAAATGAAATACCTAGCAATACAACTTACAAAGGATGTGAAGAACCTCTTCAAGGAGTACTACAAACTAATGCTCACAGAAATAAGAGAGGACACAAACAAATGGAAAAACATTCCATGCTCATGGATAGAAAGAATCAATATCATGAAAATGGCCATACTGCCCAAAGTAATTTATAGATTCAATGTTACCCTCATCAAGCTACCATTGACTTTCTTCTCAGAATTAGAAATAACCACTTTAAATTTCATATGGAACCAGAAAAAGAACCTATATAGCCAATGCAGTCCTAAGCAGAAAGAACAAAGCTGGAGGCATCATGCTACCTGACTTCAAACTATACTACAAGGCTACAGTAATCAAAACAGCATGGTACTGCTACCAAAACAGATATATGGACCCATGGAACAGAATAGAGGTCTCAGAAATAATGCCACATATCTACAACCATCTGATCTTTGACAAACCTGATAAAAATAAGCAATAGGGAAAGAATACCCTATTTAATACATGGTGTTGGGATAACTGGCTATCAATATGCAGAAAACTGAAACTGGACCTCTTCTTTACACTTTAGATAAAAATTAACTGAAGATGAATTAAACACTTAAACATAAGATCTAAAACCATAAAAACTATAGAAGAAAACCTAGGTAATACCATTCAGGACATAGGCATGGGCAAAGACTTCATGACTAAAACACTAAAAGCAATGGCAACTAAAGCCAAAATAGACAAATGGGATCTAATTAAACTAAAGAGCTTCTGCACAGCAAAAGAAATTATCATCAGAGTGAACAGGAAACCTACAGAATGGAAGAAAATTTTTGCAATCTGTCTATTTGACAAAGGGCTAATATCCAGAATCTACATGGAACTGAAACCAATTTACAAGAAAAAAAACTAACAACCTCATCAAAAAGCGGGTGAAGGATACGAACAGAACCTTTTCAAAAGAAGACATTTATGCAGCCAAAAAACATATGGAAAAAAAGCTCTTCATCATTGGTCATTAGAGAAATGCAAATCAAAACCACCTGATATCATATCAGGCCAGTTAGAATGGCGATCATTAAAATGTCAGGAAACAACAGATGCTGGAGAGGATGTGGAGAAATAATAATCCTTTTACACTGTTGGTAGGAGTTCAACTATTGTGTAAGATGGTATTGTGAGTCCTCAAGGATCTAGAGCCAGAAATACCATTTGACCCAGAAATCCCATGACTGGATATATACCAAAAGGATTATAAATTATTCTACTATAAAGACACATGCACATGTAGGTTTACTGCACCATGATTTACAATAGCAAAGACTTGGAACCAGCCCAAATGCCCATCAATGATAGACTGGATAAAGAGAATATGGCACATTTATAGCATGGAAAACTATGCAGCCATAAAAAACAATGAGTTCATGTCGTTTTCAGGGACATGGATGAAGCTGGAAACCATCATTCTCAGCAAACTAACACAGGAACAGAAAAGCAAACACCATATGTTCTCACTCATAAGTGGGAGTTGAACAATGAGAACACATGGACACAAGGAGGGGAACAACACACAGCAGGGCCTGTCATGGAAGGGGGACTAGAGAAAGGATAGCATTAGGAGAAATATGTAATGTAGATGACAGGTTGATGGGTGCAGCAAATCACCATGGCATGTGTATACCTGTGTAACAAAGCTGCACGTTCTACACATGTATCCCAGAACTTAATGTATAATAATTTAAAAAAAAAAACCTTTAAAAATATCCCCGGTTAAAAAAATTATCATTTTATTTATTTAATTACTTTTTTGGTCTGCTCCTTCCACTACAATATTAAATAAAAAGAATAGGATTATGCCAATCCTGCTCACTATTATTTCCAGCATCTAATCAGCATGTTAGCACAGTGGAAGCAACTGATAAGTATGTGTTGTATGAGTAAATGAATGAAGAAATAAATGACAACTTGAAAATAAGTTTTGGTTAAGCCACTGTACAACTTAACATAATAAATAGCTACCATGTACCGGGCGTGGTGCTTTGCAGGATTATTTTAATTTGATAACCATCCTTTGAAATATCTCCTATTTTTACCATCTATTATAGAAAGAGAAACTGAAGCTCAAGGGCAATAAGTCATTTGTCCATAGCCCACACAGATTATAAAAGAAGTAGGAAGAGCATTTGAACTTGGTTCTGTCTTCCTCAAGACTTCCAGCTTGTAACTATTACATACACCATTAATGGTTAATCCCTTGTAGAAAATCAGCAGTTTCTAATTATTTAGATTGGGACTATATTTTAGATAATTGCCTAAAAGCACATTTAAACTTGTCCCTCAAGATGACAATGTATCTAATCACAAATTGAATATAATAGAAGTTCACTCCTAGTATATTCCTGATTACTACAGCTAGAAGTCTCCAACGGCAAGATTCTTTCTTCAAAAGAGCAAAGTAGCAGTAAAGGACCTGAAGAAGCACATAATCCCAGGACTTTTTTTTATTAGTGAGGTTTTCCCTTTAGCCACTAGCTCTGTAGCTACATCTATGAGAAATCAAATGTGAATCTCAGTTGGTTAAAAGAGCTGGATCTAAACTTCTCTGATCATTAATGTTGATTTACCAATTAAATGTCCCAGAGCAAATGCAAGGGAGCGTGCCTTGGTGTCTACTTGGCAGAAATATATGGGCAACTAAGGAATTCTCTGCATCCTACTTTGATGAAATATGTTACCATTTCTGCCTAATTGGAATTACTCCTTTTCTCTTTTGATTGCTCTTTTAATCCCTATGCATGTTGTCCCTATTCATACAATATAAACAGTTGACATCATCTCAGTTTCTGTAATATTTACAGTTTCAGTAAGGTCTATGAAGACTTCGGTGAAAATACCAATTCTTGATGATCACCAGTCTATAAAACATCTTAATTCAAATGCCACCAAGGACCAGATGAGTAATACAGTGAATCATAAACAACCAAATCAATTTTCCCCCACATTCCTCCCAGAACTAGCAAACAATCTACTCCCAGGTTGAGATTTTGTGCTCAGTTTCATCCCAGACTACAACTTTACAGTGGAGTTTTAAGCCCCCAAATTGCTGATGTAGCCTTAATTATAGCTATGCTGATGACACCATTCTAATGAACCCTTTGCCATTTTATGTGGCCTGGGTATCCCAGGAGGGGCATTGTCTAAATGTACAAACACATTGGTCAGGGTTTAGTAAGGATGGAGAAGTGGTAAATATGTATGTGTGTGTGTACACAACATGAATTATGCAAATTTTAATGACTATGATATCAAAATGGTAATAGCACTTCCCCTTATGGGAAGTGTTTGAACTAATGGAAATCCTGTCAATTAAAAAATTTTATCAAAATTATAAGGGAGACTAAATGATCTGCAAACTCTTATTACTTATTTAATAGAGTCACACTCTGTCACCCAGGTTGGAGTGCAGTGGTGCTATCATAGCTCACTGTGAATTGGAACGCCAGGGCTCAAGCACTCCTCTTGCCTCAGCCTCCCAAGTAGCTAGGACCACAGGGACCTGCCACCCAGCTCATCTAGTATTTTTCAATTTTTATAGAAACAGGGTCTTAATATGTTGCCCAGGCTTGTTTCAAACTCCTGACCTCAAGCAATTCTCCCACCTTGACCTCCCAAATTGCTGGGATTAGAGGCATGATCCATGGCACCCTGGCTGTAAACTGTATTTATATTTATGTATTAGTCCATTTTCATGCTGCTGACTGGGAAGAAAAAGAGGTTTAATAAACTTACAGTTTCACATGGTTGAGGAGGCCTCACAATCATGGTGGAAGGCAAAGAGGAACAACTCACATCTTATGTTGATGGTGGCAGGCAAAGAAAAACTTGTGCAGGGAGACTCCTATTTTGAAACCACCAGGTCTTATGAGACATATTCACTATCATGAGAACAACACAGAAAAGTCCTTCCCCCATGATTCAATTACCTATCACTAGGTCCCTCCCACAACATGTGGGAATTCAAGATGAGACTTGGGTGGGGACATAGTCAAACCATATCATTCCACCCCTGGCTGCTCCCAAATCTCATGTCCTCACATTTCAAAACCAATCATGCCTTCTAGACACTCCCTCAAAGTCTTAACTAATTTCAGAATTAACTCAAAAGTCCACAGTTTAAAGTTTCATCCAAGACAAGGTAAGTCCTTTCCACCTATGTGTCTATAAAATCAAAATCAGGCAAGTTATTTCCTAGATACAGTGAGGAAGGAGGCACTGGGTAAATGCAACCATTTCAAATGAGAGAAATTGCCGGAAACAAAGAGGCTACAGGCCCCAGGCAAGGCCAAAATCCAGCAGGGCAGATAAATCTTAAAGTTCCAAAATGGTCTCCTTTGACTCCATGTCTCATGTCCAGGTCACACTGATGCAAGAGGTGGGTTCCCATGGTCTTGGGCAGCACCACTCCTATGGTTTTGCAGGGTAAGACCTTTCTCATGTAGCCCTCTTCTCACAGCTCCACTAGGCAGTGCCCCAGTAGCTACTCTGTGTTGGGACTCCAACACCACATTTCTCTTCCACACTGCCCTAGCAGAGGCTCTCCATGAGGGCCCCGCCCCTGCATCAAACTTCAGCCTAGACATCCAGGCATTTCCATACATCTGAAATCTAGGTGGAGGTTCCCAACCTTCATTTTTGATTTCTGTACAGTTGCAGGCTCAACATCACGGGGAAGCTGCCAAGGCTTTAAGCTTGTACCCGCTGAAGCCAGGACCTGAGCTGTATGTTGACCCCTTTCAGTCCTGGTTGGAGCAGCTGGGATGCAGGGCACCATGTCCCTAGGCTTCACACAGCACAGGGACCCTGGGCTCAGCCCACTTTTTCCTCTTAGCCCTTTGGGCCTGTGATGGGAGGGGCTGCCATGAAGACCTCTGAAATGCCCTGGGGACGTTTCCCCCATTGTCTTAGGGATTAACATTTGGTTCCTTGTTACTTATGCAAATTTCTGCAGCAGGCTTGAATTTCTCCTCAGAAAATGGGATTTTCTTTTCTATTACATAGTCAGGCTACAAATTTTCCAACTTCTATGCACTCCTTCCCTTATAAAACTGAAAGCCTTTAGCAACACCTAAGTCACATCCTGAATGTTTGCTGCTTAGAAATTTCTTCTGCCAGATGCCCTAAATCATCTCTCTTAAGTTCAAAGTTTTATAAATATCTAGGGTAGAGGTAATATGCTACCAGAGTCTCCTAAAACATAACAAATGTTACCTTTGCTCCAGTTCCCAAAAAGTTTTTTATCTCCTTCTGAGACCACCTCAGCCTGGACCTTATTGTTATATCACTATCAGCATTTTTGTCAAAGGCATTCAAAAAGTCTCTAGGAAGTTCCAAACTTTCCCACATTTTTCTGTCTTCTTGGGGGCAGGAAAGACCTGCCTCCATCTCTCACTGGGTCTCTGTGACAACACATGGAAACTCAAGATGAGATTTGGGTGGGGACAAAGCAAAACCATATCAATCTACTTATTTCCTCTATTACAATGGACCACACTTGTCTTTCAAACCAAAATACCAACCACTATTTTTCGGTTCCATGAAAATCAATGCTTTTCAAAATATAATGTGGCTATAAAGCACAATCCAGTTAAAATGCAGATTTTGATTCTGTAGGTCTGGAATGGGGCTTTTTGCATTTCTTACAAGCTGCTAGTCCATGTCACTGTATATTTTGAATAAAACTTCTATAAGTGGCTTGAGTTATCATTGCACTGTTTTTATTACATTCAATAACCACTTTTAAAATATGTTGGGTGATAGATTCATACCCCAAAATATATTTTTTTGGCAAGTTAGAGATACAATTTTTAAGAAATTAAATATAACTCTGTTATTTTAACATTGTTTAAGTGATGGTTCTACTGCTATTTCAAAAACCAAAAAGCTTCTGAAAAAAATCAATGACTTTAATAATGAAGGGAAGGGCTCTAAAACACTATAAAGGCAAACAACCTGTACAATACACCACATTGCTAATTTACAAGGATTCTGAGAAATATCAGAGTTAATGCTGAGAAGACAAAAAGCAATATGAGAGTGAAGTCTTGTAGGTCTTCATGCCCCATTCCTTAAATGTACTCTCACAGGAAAATGAGTCTTGAATTCTGCAAGTTTCTTAAGTGTTTGAAGTTTTTAAAATAGGCTCTTCATATAAATACATGTACCCTTACATATTGAAAATCTAGAATTTCAATTAGTGTATGTGTGGCTGTATCACTGACACTTCATCAGATATAATGTCAAAGTTGTGAATCACACAAATCAGTCAAGAGCCGCTTTGCAAATACTTGAGTGGCAGCTCACACCCAGAAATGTATGTGTTTTCTGACAAGTTAGAGATGTAATTCAGTCACTAACTATGACGGAATATATATTTATTTCTATAGCACTCTTAAGTGGCCTCTTCACGTTTCTGTGGCATTTTTTACATCTTAATACATTTGATTCAATGTACATATTTCAGGCAAACCCACCAAGCTTAATAACAGTATCTCATGTTTCTTGTGTTTTGGGTTTTTTTCAGAGTAGGAACTGGAATCATTAGTCACAGAATGTAGCTTTTTTACACAATCATTAGTCACACACTGTGGCTTATGTGATCGTTTTTTATACTGAGCTCAAGGACTATAGCTCTTGATGGGATCCTACAGGCTTGAACCTCTGGTCATTTTTCCTCATTTTGTTTTCTTCATGTTGTTCAAACTGGACCATCTCAACTGATGTATCTTTAAGTTTGTTCATTTATTTTCTGTTGATCTTTTCTTTTGTCTCCTCCAGCAGCTACTTGATTTGCTGTTTATTTTTCTTTTTTTATTTCAGTTTTTGTACTTTTCAACTCTAGAATCTGTATTTGGCTCTTTTTAGTGTCTCTTTATTGACAATTTGTATTTGGCAAGACATTGCTCTCATACTTTCTGCAATTCTTTAGAGATAATTTTAGTTCCTTAAACATATTTGTAATTGCTTAAAGTCTTTGCCTAGTAAATCCAACATACATCTTCCTGAGAGATAGTTTCTATTGATTGGCTTCTTTTCTTGAGCTATGTGATCAAGCAACTATTGCTGCATGGAGTCTGTGGGAGAGGAATTAGAATTTGTTTGGTTAGGAGACTCCAGTTCAGGCCTCCTCATGTTGTAATCAGATGTTGACTAGGTCTAGGAGATTCACTTTCAAGGTGATTCAATCATAGGTCTGGCAGCTTGGCACTAGCTTCTAGCCTCAGTTCCTCTCAACATGGGTATCATCAAAGGGTTGAGTGTTGTCATGACAGCAGCCCATATCCTCCAGAGCAAGTGATCCAAGACAGTAAGCAAGAAGCTCCAGTGCCTTTTACGACCTAGCTTTGAAGTTGCACCTCATCACATTTGGCATATCCGATCAGTCATACAAGGCCAACTTTGATTCAGTGTGGGAAGGGAACAGATACGTGGAGATATAAATCATTTAGAAACAGCCTGGAGGCTAACTACTATAATGTCTATTTTGTCTAAACCCCTGTTCAGGATATAAACACTTATAAATACGAAAACTCCTTAAAGAAGAGCACATTTATTTGCAGAGAAAATGGCATACATTCCAATAATAAAAAATACTACAGATAGCTGATGTGTCATAAATGAAAGAAAGACGATATACTTCAGAAGTTCAGGGAAAGCAGAAATTGCATCCAACTTTCAGAACAGAGGCTTTGTACTGAGAGGGACTCCTGGCTATAAATAAGAAATCAACAACAATCGTCTATTTTTTAGTTCCAATAAATTCTTAAGATAAAAGGAAAACATGCATATTTGAATTGTCGAGGTCAAAAGCAAATTTAGACCCCTAGTTTAGAAATAGACTTGCAACCTCATGGCAGGCAACACAACTCCAAAATAATCAGGAATCATTTTTAGCTAAACCATTGATGACAGAATGCATTGATCACAATTATAATTTGCCATGAGGATCTAAAGAAAAGGCAGTCATTTCTGGATTTCAACTTCCCGACTGGAATAGAATTAAGCAGAGATTATTTATAACCAATCAACATCCACATTATGTCTATTTTCAGAAATGTAAAGTGATATCACTATCAACTACTAATACTTACTTTGAAAGCTAGCATATATACATACAAAAATACACAAGGGAGAATCAATGTGTGGTTACTAAATACACATTCTGACATTACAATGAATGATTTGCACCATCATTACTAAATCTGTTGAACTTGATTCATAACACATATTTATTCAAATTTTAAAATTCATAGACACACATTTATTCATCAAGTTTCACTGTAATTACAGCAAATGCCACTGGGCTAGAAAGAATAGAACCTAACAGAAGAGATAGTGGTTTTTGTGATTTGCTGTTGAGTCAAATAAGTCAAGTCTATTTTCTTTTGTATCTAAAAAGAAGCTTATTAGGACAAATAAATAGACACAAAGTTTCAAAATTGATGGTAATAATCAGTGGCCCCTAAAAATGGGAAATTTTGCAGTCAAAACTGAATAACAAATAGAGGACACCATCACAGGACAATGACATTGAAAGTGACCTTTATATTTACTTGCAAAGTTGTCTTCACAGATTCTTAAAGAAACACATGTGTTCCGTGTTTTTAAGCTTTGTCTTGGGAATTATGTATGTATGTATTTATTTATTTAGTATTTTAGGGGTGGGGGACAATGTCTCTGTTGTGCAGGCTGGAGCGTGATCTTGGCTCACTGCAGCCTCTGTCTTATCTTGAAGTAATTTAGACTTCTGTAACTTTTATTGAACCATTTCAGCCTATGTTAGGTGTCCTTTGGTGCAGTGGTTCTCAAATTTGTTTGCCAATTCCCTGGTGCCCTTGTTAAAAACGCAGATTCCTTAAAAATGCAGATTCCTTTCTACTTAGAGTGGTTGATTGATTGAGGCCCCTAACTCTGCATTTTTAACTCTTATGCAGTGATTCTGAAGCAGTCATCTGACAAAACTGTGAAAATGGAAGTATTACTGTATGGGAGCTATGTTTTCAGAGCATAAAAAAACACATGCCACATTTCATTCAGCAGACCTGAGTTTATGTCCCAACCACAGCACTAACCAGCCAAGTGACCTTGGGAGACTCATTTAACCTCCCTGAGGCTCCTTTGAATATTGGTGAAAATTCCTGTTTTGTGCTGAATAGTGCTAAAGACAAAAAGAGGCAGCGTTTGCAAAACACTTTATAAACCTTAAAGCCTCCACCAACAATATTGAGAATATTCTTACTGCTGAAGCATCTGCCAGATGTGGCCAGTTTACATCCTTGATCTTATTTATCATTCAGAAGATATTTACTGCATGTCTACTGGGTAAGGCTTCATGGCGGATGTACTTCCCCTGGCCCTTATACAAGCCTATAAGGGGATTTCAGGACTCACAAATGGGCAATTAAACTTCCAGCCTCTTCCTGAGAGTTCTGCCCTCCATTTGATTCACAGAACTTTCTTCTGATGATTAAATTGGCACCTCTATTCAAAAATGTTCCCTTCCCATCCTCCAGGGAGGGGTGCTCTCCCATTATGCACTTCACAAGGGAGGAGTGTGGCAGGCTTTGCTGTATACTGCACACTGTTAATTTTTAATGTGGAAGTCAGACTCTGCCGGCTTCCTTTATGGTACGGATTGTGCTGCGGGCTTCTCATCCACTATGCAACACACACTGTTGGCTGCTGCAGAGAGGTAGCTTTACCTTTTTAGGGGTCTCAAAATGGCAAGTGATTTAGTTAGTATCCAAATAAGAGGAAAGCAGGACTTAACTCTGTTCATTGTAAGGGGCTAGTCTGAAAGAGCCTCAAACGGATGGTAATATAATTGGTTGACAGACTGGCTGACAAGTGAGAGGAAAAAGAATGCATTGATGGGAAGGAAGAAGACACAAACCACTATGGGAAGAAAAGTGGCCCAGGAAAGGGGGAACCTAAAATGTAGATGGGTTTAAAGCCCACTACGATTAAGAGTTTTAGGTATCCCCAATGTCCATAGGATATCAAAACCTTGTCCTTGCAAATAAGACCTTAACAATGAAGTTTCAACCACCTGTTCAGTCTCTGAGCTCTGGCCACAATGAATTTCAGTATCAGGAATGTGATACGCTCTTTCATACCTCCATGCCTTTGCTCAGAATTGTCCATCTTCCATCTGGCATTGCTATGTCTACTCACATCATTTTTCAATTTCCTATAGACAGTTCAAGGTTGGGCTGGAGTTGTCTAGCTCTTGTAGTCAGAATGAACTATTCCCTTCTCAGTCCTCCATGATCATTTAAAATACAGAAATATTTCCCCCTTTTTAGCACTTGTTGTACTAAATTAATTTGATTCAGGTTCCTATTTATTGAGTGCATACTATGGTGCAAGGCACTGCAGTAGGTGCTGGGGATATAGCAGTGAGCTAAACGAAGCCACTTGCCTTGTAAGCTTAGCTATTCATTTATTGCCTGTCTTTCCCCTGAGACAAGAGGGCAGGATTTTGTCTATTTAGCTCATTGCTGTATTCCCACAGCCTTAAAAATGTGCCTGGCGCATAGAAAGCACTTGCTGAATAAATATTTGTTAAATAGTTTTTATCTTAATACGAAATTCTACTCTAGGATGCTAGCTATCCTTTTCAAAACAGACTTTAGGCAATTTGAGAGTAGAAGCCATACCTTCTTTACCTTTTATATCTGCAGAGTAGAGCAAAATAGCTAGTATGTAGCAAATGTTCTGGAATGAATTAAACTATCTAAGCTTATCATTTTAGCTGCTTCTATAGACTTCATATTCAAAAGCTGGGTAGCTATGTTAGGCAATTATTTCTCCTGAGACAAATTAAAGCTAAAGTGTAACCCTAAGAAATCTTTCTCTAAATATAGGGCTTCAGACACAATTGTAAGGGGACAGAATCTGTGTGCATGGGAATTGCTTATTAGGCAGTTTTCCTGGTGAAAGAAAGGTTTTTGGGAGTTCTCACATTGTGCCACAGAAGTTGCTACAAATTTACCAACATTTTTCACTGTTAGAGGTGTTGATACAGAGAGTCACTCATCAGATAGAAGGTGAGATTCTAAAATTCCAACAGTTGATAGCTCTTCATGCACAAAACATCATAGATTTCTGGGCTATCATCTATTTTCAGATTACCTTTTGGGTTGCTATCCCTTGGCCTGAACTTTATCCTTCTCAAATAACTGGGCAAAGAGTTCATGTATGAACAGTTGTTCTTTGTTTATTCACAACATAGAACGAAAAGGACTCAAGGACTACAAAATACAGGCATATACATAACGGCATTTAAGTAAATGGCCTTGAATATATTTTAGGGAGTTGGGGTGGGGGAAATACATTCCTAAAATGATATAACTCAGAGGATATACAAAGATGTTTACACAGTTACTAAATGTGTATTGGAATGAGAGAAAGGAGTCAATCTGGTTACATTCCAAGTGGATGCGGAAAGTAGAATTGCAGGAAAATACATCATAGATAATCCACAAAGTGAGTAACTGTATGTGAAAACTTGAGAGCTGACCCGAAGCACTAGATATTAATTTCCCCATATAACTACCTCTTACACACACACACACACACACACCCCGAAAAAAAAAAAAAAAAAGAAAAGAAAAACAAATATGGTAGATGAGATCAGGAAGCAAAAGCTGCGTAAAAGCAAGGGTGCATAAAAAATGGGAGGGAGAATATAATGAAAAAGAAAAGATTCTACAAAAATGAAAATTTGTCAGGTTTATAAAAACTGGGAATATTCTACAGAACATATCCAGGGCAATTACCAAAGGGGTAAAAAAAAAAAAATCTATTCAAAACTTGCCTGATGACACCACTATGAAGTATCAGTATTTCAGGTGATAGTATAAGTTACAACACCTTAAAAGCCCTTTTCAGAATTCTACTTGAATGTGTGTGAATTCCACAATAGTTCACCTACATTAAACAGCTTACTTTGAGATTCTGTTTGAAAAAATACCACTCAGAGGCAAGACATATATGAGGTTTCTACGCTGAGTGAATTTTTATGGCCAAATTAGGAACCCGGGAAAAGAGAGATTGTAATAAAGGTGCTGACTCAGCAGTGAACTGCAGAATGGCAATGGGGTATTATTTTAATGATGCTAGAGCTGAAATGCATTATTCCTGAGATTAGCATATCTGTTGAAAAAAAAAAAAAAAAGAACATTCAGCAATCCAAGCTAAAGCATTTTGCCGGTGGTCAGCAGAAAGAGGATTTTTACACAAATGGGAAGAAGACTGGGATATAGGATCAGCTCAGAAAATTTTGAAGAGATTACACAATTTACAGACCTAAGAATTTAAACTGCAAAAATCTAGATGGGATTTAATTTCCTTGTTGCCTAATTTGTCCTAGAAGTGTGTTCTTTAGCAAGTTCCCTGGCAGAGTTTGACTGGTTACACGGTCTATTTACGTGCTCCTTCCCAACCTTCTAGTAGATCTTCCAATTTATTAGCTAAAAATTAAGTCTCTTTCATTAGTTCATTCATCAGAAAGTTATTTGGTATCCATGGCAAACCAGGTACTTGGGATACTCAAATAATCAAGATTCAGCTTCTACTCTTAAAAATGCCATAGTTTAAAAGGGAATCCAACCAAAACAGCTGGTAATTTCAGTCCAGGGTAAATTATGCCATGATAGAGATAAACAGTAGAAAAGGTGATGGGAACATCATAAGACTACAAACATGTCTGACCCTAGTTTGGGAAGATCAATAAAGTGAAAGGCTTAAGCCTTGACTTAAGGGTTGACTCAGCCTTTACCCTACTTTTCTAGAATAATTGACACATTCTAAGTGCAGCATCAGCCTCATCAGACACTAAAATCAGTTAAATGCCTACCTATGAGCAGAACCAGTGGATGAAATAGAGACAGCAAGTATTGGCGCAAGGTTATACAGCAAGAACATTGCATATCTTATAGGGAAATAATGTTGGTTAAGTCCCACACCACAGGCTTAACCCAGTGTACTAAGCTGAAATCGCCCTGTGATTTTTCACCATCGTCAGTACTTAAAATCCAACTAACACACTGGAAAAGGATGATCAATACATAGAGGAGAGCAGTCCTTCAGAAGATTACACAGAAAGAAAAATAAATTGCTATGCCCTTGAAAGAAAAGCTACTTTTATTTAAGTTAATAAAGCTTCATTTGTTCTCTAGCCGTTAAGTTTATAGAAATTAAAAGTCTTGACTATTTGTCTTTTGCCAATATGAATTTAAAAGTGGCTTTAAAAAACCTCATTAACATTGTGCTTTTTTTTTTTCTGTCCCAAGCTGATTCAATACAAAACAGATTACCTCCTGTCTATGCCACTAAAGTGCACATAAATATTTCACAGACCAATTTATCTAAAAATTTTGTCATTCCTCATTCTGAGTCTGGACATAGAGTACACAAGAAAGCACTTTTGGTTTTTCAGATAACATAATCAGAGAGGCAAGAGTATATTGTATTTCCTTTTTTGCTTCTTGTCTAGGACCAAAATATTTCTCTTGGAGTATTTTCAGAATTTTATTATGCCAGATTGGCAAGCACACAGTTAATGGGACTCCCAGAAAATACTTAATTGAGGTAATTTAATAGTCAAAATAAAGTCCACACTATTGAGCCATAGGGGAAGGAGAAAGAGAATAAACTTAGTTTTACCAATAATGGTGGGAAAAATTTTAGTTTTAATGAGCAGAGTGGTCTAGACCAGGAGTTCCCAACCCCTGGGCCATAGACAGGCATGAGTCAATGGCCTGTTGGGAAACTGGCCACACAACAAGAGATGAGTGGCAGGCAAGTGAGCATTACTGCCTGAGCTATGCCTCATGTCAGAACAGCCATGCATTAAATTCTCATAGGAGCCTGAACCCTATTGTGAACTGTGCATGCAGGCAATAAAGGCTACTCACTCCTTATGAGAACCTAACTAATGACTGATGATTTGAAGTGGAACAGTTTCATCCTGAAATCATCCCCCAACCCTGTCTGTAGAAAAATTTTCTTCTGCAAAACTAGTCCCTGGTGCCAAAAAGGTTGAGAACCACTGGTCTAGACCACTGAGAAATACATGTGCAAAAGAGCAGAGGAACCTTTGATCTTGAAGTCAAAGTTAGGAAACTGAATGGCCCTCTTCTGTTATTTTATTGATCAGGCTTTAGGTGAGAAGTCTATTGCCTCTAACCAGCAGTTGGCCAATGTTTTCTATAAAGAACCAAAGAGTAAAGAATTTCTGGTCTATAGGCTCTACAACCTCTGTTGCAACTCTTCAGCTCTGCTGTTGTGGTGTAAAAGCAGCCACTCACAGTCGATAAAAAAGAAATGAGCATGACCGTGTTTCAAAAAGAATTTTGCTAAAACTGGTTATGGCCCAGTTTTGCTGACCTATGGTCTAGAGAATTAATAATTATGAATCTGAAGGTAAAACCCAAAAGGTACCAGGGTACACTAATAAAGGAGAAATGATCAAGTCTCCATGCCAATAAGACTAAATATAAGTAGGCAATGCAGCTTAAGGAGGAAAAATATGAATTCAGAATAATGACAAATGGGCTTAGAATCTGAAATCTTAGATTTTCTATCAAGCTCTGTGCTTGTCTAGTTTTCTCACTGGCACAATGATATAAGAAACATAAATTTCCACCTTACTATCCTGCCTATCTTAAATATTATTTTGAAACTGACAATGAATTAATTATATTTTTAAGTATTTTGGAAAATAAAAGGTGCTATACAAGTGATAGAAATATTATAAAATGATTTACACAATTCGTACACTGCTGCTTTCCATCACCAAATTCTGGGCCCTAGAGTTTCTCATTGAGAAGGTCTGAGGTTGGCCCTAGACCTAACATCTCTAATTATTTTCAAGAAGTGCTGATACTGCTAGTTTGGAGACTGCTCTTTAAGAACCCCCACCGGACCCTCTTAAAACAGAACATATATCCAGTGATAGAAGCGGAGGTTAAGTACACAGATGAAATTCCAAACTAGAAAAATGAAGACTAATGAAGATTTACATATAGTGAATATTTTACTAGAAAAATGGAGATTTACATATAGTGAGTAACCCTAATCATAAGCCTAGTTTTTTTGGTTCAGCATATCATAGCGCTAATCTTGTATGGGAAAAGTTATGTCCTTGGGATAGACGTAAATGTTGTTTTTGTGGCTTCCTAACAGATCCAGAGAAATACACTTAGACTGTATTGACACCAGAGTATTATCATAACATTACATCTATGTATAGTAAATATAGTTACGTAGAGTTTCAGACAAAAGAAATTAAAGGCATGGTCCTGATTTTTTTTTTTTTTTTTTTTTTTTTTTTTTTTTTT
>NW_016107462.1:1803505-1828146 GCF_001604975.1 Cebus imitator | reverse complement strand
TGCGCTACTATGCCCAGCTAAGTTTTGTATTTTTAGTAGAGACAGGGTTTCACCATGCTGACCAGAATGGTCTCGATCTCTTGACCTCGTGATCCACCCGCCTCGGCCTCCCAAGGTCCTGATTATTTTTTAAGATATGGAACTAAATAGATAGTGACTCACACACTTTAACATCCTGGGCATTTGCATTTTGACCCACTTGAAATCTACATGCTGTGATCATTGAGTGTGGGGGCCATTATCCATCGAGGGTATGGTCAGAAAGGCCAGCTGTGGTGAGGCAGCATGGGCTCTGGAGTCAGCCAGACCTGACCTAAACTCTTTCTCCCCCAGCTCTGAGAGGGCATTGGAGGTAGGGTCAGGTAAAAGCACAGGCTCTAAACCCTGACACTCTGAATGGAAATCCCATCCCCACTTTTTAATGACTATGTGATGGTAGGGAAAATAATTAATCTCTGAGTATTGCTAAAAATGGCTAATGAAACAAGAATGTATTAAGCGTCAGGTGCTATTCTAATTGTTTTGCAGATCTCGTTACATTTAATTCTCACAACTCTGAGGTGGATACTATTATTATGCCCACCTTATAGATGTGAAATTGAAGAATAGGGAGATTAAATATCTTCTGTAGAGTCACTTAACCAGGAAAAGACATATTTGAGGATATTATCTTAGGCAGTTTGACTCCAAATCATATACCATGATATACCATTGTCCTCTACTATAAGAGTTGGCAAACTAAGCCCCTCTTGCTAAAGCCAGTCACTGCCTGATTTTGCAAATAAAGTTTTATTGAAACACAGCCACATCTATCATTTATATATCATCTATGGTTTCCTTCACAGTACACGGCAGAATTCAGTTGCTGCAACAAAACAAAGAATATACGGTCCACAAAGCCTTAAATATTTACTGTTGGTCCCTTTATAAAAAATGGACACTTACCCTGCTCTATGAGGCTCCACAATTAGCTATACTGGCTATCTGGCAAGTTACTTAATTTATTCCAGTCAGTTTCCTTCACTGTAAAGATCATACCACCAAACTTGCAGGAGCCTGAGAGCTTTCCATTTCTGCTACACACTTATTCACTCTGCCTATTGGAGGCAATGTAATTTAAACACAGGTTTGGTCACTTGATGCTTGCAGAGTCCAGTTAACAAAAGCCAGGTCTGATATAAAGAAAAGTGACTTTCTATTCCAAAACTAGCTTAGGGAAAGAAGTACAGCCTTCTTCCCTTAAGAGTACTGCTTGGCTTTTATAGCAGACAGTGGGTTCTTTTAAAAGGGGTGTCTACATAGGGATAGAAGTGAGCAGGTGGGGTAGTCCATGTGCTATCTTGGTGCCTTATTTACTGGGCAGCCAAGCTGGTGTCTTCATGGGCATAAATAGGCTTTAATGGTGGCCAAAACTCTCCAGGTGGGAGAAAGTTTGTACTGGGCATACTTTAGGTTGTAAATCAACTGTTATCTCTTGAGGCAACTCTCTGTTGGGAGTTCTGTTCTGGAAATTTGCCCTGTAGGGAGTGTCCAGTGAAGAGGAGGTAAAAGGCTATTATTTGTTTCTCTAAAAAACTAAGTAGGAAGTGAGGAAGAGGGGGAATAGAGAAGAGAAAAGAAGAAAAAATTATTTTAAAATAGTAATTCATTCTCTTTTTCTTAGAAAAATGGGGATGCTCAGTTACAGAAAGAGTTGCTAATAATTTTTTAAATTGTTTGACCATAGATGTTCTGGCATGTTTTGCCCCTGGAACTCTCCCGTTAATACCATGAAAAACTATTTTTTTCAAAAAGCACAATTTGGGAAATGTTAATAGGCTCATGGCCCAGCTCCCTCATTTTCAGATAAAGAAACAACTCAGGCATTTTTCATAGAATTTCACTGCCAGTCAGGTGATGGGGAGATTTGAATCAGCTCTCCTAATCTCAGAATGGGGCTCCTCACCCCTGCAGGTGGTTTACTGTCATCTTCTATCCTGTCCTCCCCCCAGGTTCCTTCCAGTCATGTGGCTTTCCTGCTGTCTATCAACCCTTTCTTCCTTTAGACAAGACTGCAAGCTCTTCGAAACTAAAGTTCATATCCTTCTCATCTCAGCACCCAGCAAATTGCACAATGCTCACAGTGTGGTTGGCACTTAGTAATTACAAATTAAATGAATAGGAGATTGAACAAAAGCCATTCCCTTCCTCAGAAATTGGGATTTCATATCTTCCTTCAGTCAGATCTTTGTCTAACTGATAAAAGTTACAGATTTTCCCCAAACTGCAAGATTCTCTCCTTACTTCAGTATATGCAAAATGCCCTCTGTTACAAAATACATATATGATGCAGTAGCATGCATTTATTTCAATTGAATTACATGAAATCAAGGGCACATATTTGTAAAAGAAAAAGAAAGAATAAATACACATATAGAAAAGGATCCAAAAACTTTTTTAATTTGGTTGCAAATTCTTGAGCTCATCACAAACTGAGGCCTTCTCATCTCAGAGTATGACTCTAGCATTTAATGGTGTATTCTGCACATGGAATGGCCCTCTATTCTAGCCAATGACTGCCCCTTATATTCAGCTGAAGAAAGACTAAAGCTTCCTAACCCTGAAAACTTGGCTGGGTAGGACTTTTTGATTGATGAGACCTCATAGCCATCTCCAAACTTATAGAAAAAATGGCCACAATGTATCTAGTATCTAAGTCATCAAGATTCAACAAAGAGAAATGTATATCAGCTTCATGAGCAAGTCATACAATTTACACCTTACAAGTTGAATTTAAAGCTAAACCCCACCTGCAATGCCCTTTCACTGTACTGTATGCTGCACGCATTCATTGCTTGCAGAGTTATGTATAAGAAGTAGGGATTCCCAAAGCTTGCTGGGAAACTGGCTGCCTAGACCACATCACAGAGGGGCAGGCACCTCTGAGTCGAACATGTGGCTGAGAAACTTCAGCAATATGAATGCTATTGTACAATATTTGCTGAAATCTGGAGGTCATTTCCTCTCAATCTGGGACTATCAGGCAAATAAAAATCGAGCAGAGCCACTGGACTGGGCCTCAATATTTGGGTTGCTTTCCAGGGGCAGATTTTTCAAGGGTGTTGGGTGAAGCCTCATCACAGATTTTAATTTCCGCTGATTCTAAGAGAAAAATATCGATCTCTGGAACTTGTTAAATCTAATATTGAGGGGATGGATTGAGAGTAAAAGGACTCAAATGTGAAAGTCGCCCAGACCTCACAGCTTTTCCCCATAAGCCAAAAAATAAGACACAGTTTTTCATTATCATAACTCAAGTTCTTCAAAACAAGAAGACATATTTTTGTTAATAATAAAACCAAAGGTGATATCTGTTATCTACCTAGCAGTTGATTATGCTAATGACAGTTGTGAAATGAAATTTGTAGCCAGAGCTATTTGGAGAAAAACTGAAGAAGCCAGCCGTATTTGGAAATGACTAAAGAGACCACATGCGAGTTTTTATTATCTTGGTTAAATAAATGGGAAACATAAAACCTGGGAGATGAGAACATATGATTTCTTAGTTGTTTCTATTGATTAGAAAACAGCTCCAAAAAAGACTCAAAACTATTTAAAAACAAACAAACTGTATTTTTTTTTCCTGTTTGCTTGTGTGCCTTCCAAGCAAGGCAAGGTTTTTTTCCCCTCTACCGCAGTTGGGAGAAATGAGTTTCCAGTAAGAACAAGCTTACTTATCAGATGTTCTTGATAGAGCTGTGATCATCTTTACTGCAATATTTTTAATATCTCTTGGCAATATTCTGCTTTCTGATTTAAGATCGTGGACCTATAAAAGTTTCCTACCTGTCACTTAACACTGACCTAAGCATGAATTTCTACAGGGTGCTCAAGAGCGTGTTGTAAACACAAAGACACCAAACAAAAATAGAGAAATGCAATGAAATAAAAAATAAATGTAACAAATAATAAGTTTCCCGTGTCTTTTCTGAATATGCTCCAAACACGTTTTCTTTATCACACCAATTGTTTAAGTCAATCTGAATTGAAATACAAGAGCCAGGCTAGGATAACCTGGTATTAAAACATAAAAGTTTATTAATATTGCTAGAAAGAACCTGATAACATTTTCCCCAGGGCTTATAAAGGCAGTAAAGCACAGTGGTTAATGGTGACAGAATTGGGATATCTGAGGAAAATACTCATATTCCTCATTTACTAGCTAAATATAGATATAAATCTTAGAAAATATAACCTCTCCATGCCAAAGTTTTTCATCTATAAAATGGAAATATTGACATCAGCTTTAAGGATGACATGAGTTAAAGCTAGTACAAGACTTGTTATTTTCCCTGGCACAGAAGACATACTCAGTAAATTATAATTATTATGAATATTATAAAGATGAAAATGATTCTGTTTATCATTTTGGACTTATGTTCATTGTCAATCAGTTCAAGATGTGGGTCACTGAACTGTTTCTCCTTGTGTATCTGCCTAATACAGATAAAGCAAGTTAACATTAATGAATCGGTTTACTGCACAACAGACATGTGCTGAGCAATGTTTATGCATTTCCTCATTTGGTGGGCACAGCAGCCATAGTAACTATTCCTATTTTGCAGATGAAGAAACTGAGGCCTAGCAAAATCATATAATTTCCCTAAAATCTCACTTAATAAGTAGCAGACCCAGGAGAAATGAAACGACCAAGCAAACAAACAAGAACATCTACCTGGTTTCAAACCTGATGCTTACGACTACCAAGCAACGTTGCTTACAAATTCAGATTGCATGCCTGCTTTTGGCTCTTTATGCTTTCTTGTTTCCCAGAGACTTCGTTAGAAGGGCTAGCCTGAAAGTCAAAACCTCTGAGATACCATGGCTGCTGGTTTAGGAGTCTGTCCCTTTCTCCAGACCTCATTTGGGATGCTGGATTCTCCTCCCTGATTCTGCCACAGTAAGCTTGGTGCTTGTGTTTTTTACCGTGTTCTGTGCTAGTCTATTCCGCCACTGCCCTTAGTTTCTTCAAAATAACTCAGATGTCAGAAATGGTACCCTTCAGCCAAATACAGTCTGCCTGACCCTGGGGTTTGGACCACCTGGTACTTGAAGGAGAAAAAAAAGTAATAACCTAATTATTGCAACCACCTGCCTGCCACCGCTGTTGTGTTCCTGACTGCTGCCAGGTGCTATGCTGGCAGGCTTGGATCAATTAGTAATTGTAACTGAAGCTGAATGCAATTAATTATATAACTTTAAGCTGTTCAAGTTTGATACCCTGCAATTACTTCATGAAACTGGGATATAATGGAAGTTTACAAGAAATGAAGAGAAATTATTATGAATAGGATTTCCATAAGAATTTTCTTCAGGTTTGGATCATACCCAATCCCCATGTATCATGTTCACGTCCAACCCTTTCCATTTTCCCTTTACGGATGGAATGATTTGTTAATTTCCAACTTGTGGCCCAAGACTTTTAAAAGGGGTGGCTATTACTCACATAGGTCACAAGGTACAATTACTTCCCCTTGGGCCACATGGTGACAGGCCTTCTGCGAGGCATAGGAGAGTGGAATAAAGTATGAACTAAGGAGTCACAGTGATTAGGGTTTGAGACCTGGCTACATTCTGAAATAACTGGGCAGGTAATATCCTCCCTCAACTTCCATACCCTCATCTCTAAGTTAGGGATAATAGTATTGCTGGAAAAAGTAAGCAAGACAGAATCTACAATTGGATTAACATAATATCTGACACAAGGTAAAGGCTTGGTGAATGCTAATGTGTTATCCCTGTCTGCTAACGCTGCACAGTGCTGGGGGTTGGCAAGCCTTCTACTGGGACTGTCATAGTGGTAGCTTCTCCACTGACCCGGCACTGCAGAGTGACATAGTGACTAATGACCCAGGATTCGGAGTCTGCTATACGTGGGTTCTTGTCATGAATGTCATCTAATGAGGAGTGTGTCCAGAGACTAATACTACGACTTATTCAAGTCTCAGTTTCCACATCTTAAAATGGGAGACGTTACCTACCTCATAGAAATGGTTTGTTGATAAGGAAGGCATGGGTCTGACATAACTGGTTTGTTGATTAACTGGGTTGTTGATAAGGCTTAGGCCTGGTATAAGTAATCAATAAAATCAATGCATTTCAACCTTTATTTAAGTAAAATTTTTAAAATTGTGATTATGTTTTTCTCTTGGTCTTTTCCCCTATCTTCACTCCAGCAAGATAGCCAAGCCTTTCTATGCCCTCTTCCTCCAGTGTGTTTGGTGGGGTGCAGAAAGTAGAAGTCAATGTCTCAAGGCACTGGGGAGAATAGAAGTGGGGGGGGGGTGTCGAGGATGGTGAGGGCAGTTATGTGAGGATGACAAAAGTTCAAGGTAAGGGAGAGAGCTACCTCCAAAGCAGGGCCTCCAGAACAGGGACAATCACACGTGTTGTCTGGCAAAGCCTAGAGTATTAGCAAAAACACTGCAGAGATGGCTACATGACTTCTCTAAGAAAGGTAGACCTGGTCTCTGAATTTCATGAGATAAAAGAAGAGACACATGAGACTCAAGGAAACAGGGGTTTAGAATAAGAGGATGCCAGTTGCAATGTAATAAGCTAAAGAGGCTCCATTTTGCAACTAAGTTCTCTATACTTTACTATAATCTAGAGGCAAAAGGAAGCCCTAGCAATGATTATAGCAGGAGGTGGCTGAATGCTCACCAAACCCGCTTTCCCACTTAGGTACACTGGGAAATTACATTTATCAGTTTTCCTTGCAGTAAAGGTGGGACCTTACAGGTAGATCTGGCCAATAGATTATGGGAAAAAGTGATGTAGACAATATCTAGGTCTCTAAAACCCTTCAGGTGATGTGCCATGCTCTTTATCTTTGCTTATTAGCTGACTGAATGCAGAGGATGAAGTAGGGTAATCTCAGGATGTTTTAGAAAAAACTGGTAAAAAGAGATGGACAGAGCCAGGATCCCTGAACACCACATGAAAAGTCACCTGCCAAATAAGCAATCAGACAATGGTGAGATGAGACTAAGAAATTAATTTGCTATTAAACCACTAAGAATTGGATGCTGTTTATTAGGCTGGCTAGCATTAATTACTCTTACTAATCAAATGCCTGACATAGAATTTTTCATCACCCATAAAGGATGGGAGTTAGAAAACAGAATTAAAGTGAGTGAAGGGGAACAAAATATAATACAACTCCTACTTAAGTTTGTGCATAGCTTTCTTCTTATAATAATTGAACTTTTTATGCAGCAATCTAAGCAACATGTAGGCAATAGCAAGGAAAAAAGGCAAATGTTTCTTATCATGGATTGTTCTGATGACTAGATCAGGGGAATCATATGACAGGGTTCTCTCACTCAAGGAAAATGTCAAGGTTGGAGTGGCTGTCTCTTAGCCATGAGAATACCATGGATTCATCAGATGGGCACAAGAATCTTAAGCAACCCATGAAGTTCTCTCTGCAAATATAAGTGATGCTAATTCCTGGCAGTTTACAATAAGCAAAACATGAATAAATAAAATAAACGAGTCTTTGAGAGCTCAATTCCAAAGCCATAGGAGAGCTTTGCAAATGACAGCTCAGAAGCATCCTCATTTCTATCCACATCTTTCAGCTTTCCCAACAAAATTCCTATTCTTTCCACTGTCTCATCCTACCACCTCCTCAGCTTCTAATCATGACCTCCCAGCTCTCTCTGAACTGCGGCACTTTTTAACTGATCCTTGAAAGTGTCCTGTGACCTGTCATAAACCACTTTATTCATTTCAGTGATTTGAAGCATCTTGGAAATAAATTCTATTAACTCCACTAATTGGGTCTGGTGTGAATAGTTTGCTATTGGATCTATATATAGACACATCTGGTCAAGCACTGGATCATGTTAGATTTGGTATCATTTAAAAATATTTGCTGAGAAAATTATGCTACATGTAGTCACT
This sequence comes from Cebus imitator, assembly GCF_001604975.1. Taxonomy (NCBI): domain Eukaryota; kingdom Metazoa; phylum Chordata; class Mammalia; order Primates; family Cebidae; genus Cebus; species Cebus imitator. Next base: position 1,820,199 of record NW_016107462.1, on the reverse strand, counting down.
TAGGGGAAAATGACAGCTTGACTATGAGCCAAAAGAGTAACTAACTCATTTCGTCCATTCATGGGTGAGAAAGGCATTCGTTGATTTGTATGCCCAACATCCATTCCCTCTCCTTGTACTATTAAGACTCGACTTCCCTTTGGGAACCAAGCCTCCCTTACTCTCAGTTCACGTGGCTTATAAACAGCTGGTCCCACTCTCCATTCCTTCCTCCCTGTAGTTTCAGGACTTTGGAAAATATTCAAGTTTGTCCAGGGCATGCCACCCTGCTGACCTCTGCTTGGTTTGGAGTGGTGGTTACCCGGGCCCAAAATCCTAGGACTCTTCCAGGAATTATAATGAAAGATGAACTCTTTCCATTGAGAATTCAAACCTGGCAGAATATAAGCCTGGAGGTGGTGGAGCCACCTCATCACCATTTTGGAAGTGGCTAGTTAAGAATAAAGCCAACACAGAGGAGAGGTGAGCCAAGACATGAAGAGAAGAGAAAGTATCTGTAGCAATTACGGCTGAGCATCTAGATCTAACTATATTTTAAATGAGCAATTAATGACTTTTTGAGCTTCAACACTTTGATTTGGGTTTCTCTAGAAACATCAAGTCTTCATATCACGGAACTGAATTTAACTGACAGCATTAGGGTCAGATCTCTGTGGTAATATTCAGTCATCTTTTACTTTTGACACTCAAAATTGTCTTGCTCACTGACTTGCACCAAGGTTTTACAATACTATCACTGTGTTTATTTCTTATGGAACGTGTAAAAAAGTCATAAGCTTTTTACATGAGTAAAAATTATACGGATGTCTTGGAGGTTTGGGAAAACTGCAAAAACAATGCCAATTCCTGAGCTCTGCACCCAAAGAATGTGGTTTAACAGGTCTTTTGAGCATTCCACAAACCAGCATTCTCACAAACAGCCTACATTATTCTGATGGGGGCAGACACACTTTCAGAAACAGTGCTGTGGCAAAAAGATCAGAACTCAGGGGTTTGAGTCATACAGAAATGAATTTCAAATCCTGCTTCCATGGACTACAAAATTATTCTTTGGACAAATTTCTTAATCTTTGTGTCCCTCAATGCCCTAATTTAAAAATGAAGATAATGATGTCATAGAGGACTTTGCAGGATAATGTCACAAAGAATTTAGCACAATGCTATATAGTAAAACTCCAATAAACGGTATCTATTGGTAATTCATTTATATGAATGAGCTTCTCACATAAACTAATCATTGCTAATTAGAATCCAGTAGCATATAAGATTTTGTAGCAATGAGACAGAATATATAAGTTTTTGTGTAGAACAGGGGAAGCAGGCTATAGTCCTCAGTGCCATAGTTTGAATGTGTTCCCCAAAGTTCATGTGATGGAAACTTAATGCCCAGTGCAACAGTGTTGATTATGGTGCTTAGGTCATAAGAGATCTGCCCTTATAAATGAATTGATGCCATTATCACGGAAGGGGGTTAAATGATCTTAGGTGTGGGTTAGTTATTGCTGGAGTGAGTTCCTGATAAAAATCATGAGTTTGGTTCCGTTTTCTCAGTCCTCATGCTCTCTTGCTCTTCCACCTTCCACCACGCTATGACTCAGCACAAAGGCCCTCCCTTGCCTGGAACCTTGATATTGGACTTCCAAGCCTCCAGAACCATGAGAATAAATTTTTCTTTATGAATTACTAAGTCCGGTGCATACTTTTATAGCAACACAAAGCAAACTAAGATATTCAGCCTGATATATGTTCTGGTATACAAAGGAGAGGAAAATACCAAGAAAAGCTGCCTACCTTACTTTATAATCTTGCCTAAAGCCACTTAGGACATTAAGTTTGTCAATATAACTAGCTTTCACACTGAACATTTATGTACATTAAATAACAATAGCCTAAATACATAGCGAGTAAGGCAATGGAACTGGCCTTAGCATTATAAAATATGTTGCAGCTAGTGTAACAGTTATGGCTAGACAAAGGAGAATGTTAATGGTGAATGGTGTAGAGGGAATAAAGAGGATAGCTGTCTAAAGTGTACGTCTATGTGGCATTGTTATATGGATTACAACTCTTGAAGGATGGCTGTCCTGAGTTTAAGTCACAGAGGCCCCATGTCAGCAAGTCACTTAGTTTCTTTAGAATCTGGTTTCTAGCCTATACATTGAGGAAAATAGAGCCAATCTTATTAGGTTGTGTTGAGGACTCAACAAAGTGACTGATGCAACTCTCTTAATAAAGTGCTGGACAGATGGCTAATGCTCAACAGAAGTAGCCATTACTATTATTTCTTATTATGCTTTTATTGAAGATCTTGTTTTTTAAAAACTGACAAAAATGAGGATAATTTTTTTCTGAAAAAAAAGTCTTTTTTATATTTTTACAGACATGACAGTGAGAAGAGGAAGCAACCAGAAACAACCTAACTCATGAATTTCAATAGGTGAGAAAGAAAGAAAAAAGTAAATGAAGGGTTAAAACAAGAGCTTCCTGCCAGTACTGTCTGATAACACCTCATTTCTCAGATGAGGTCTTGGTTGACATTCCTCTTGGTAAAGCAGCAAGAACACACCAGCACAAGTCATGGCTGTCACGTTAAGAAGTCTCCAACAGCTGCCTCAAAATAAATTTTTTAATGATTTGTCTTTGTGGCCATAACAGTTGCAAAAAACAAAAACAAAAAAAAATCAATTCTACAAATTTCCTCTTTTCCAAACTGCCCTGGGCTTTTGCTGATAAAGCAATGATTTAAGTCAATGGCTGAGGTGGGAATTTGAGTATGTTCTTCAAGGATAATCACCAGGCTACTCCTTGAGATGCATTTATTTTTAACCAATTACTCAACCTCTGAGTGTGGTGATTAGACAGAGAGAGAGGTGGAGGAAACATAAAGAGTGGGAATTGCAAACCAGCTTCATTCGTCTTTGTATCTTAGCAAACTGCAGGTGTGTGTTAATGAATTACATGACTGGTAAAACAAAATTAAAGGCAGCTGCATGTGTTTACAAAACTGCAGCAGCAAATTACAGGTATCTGTAGCATCCATAATTCATCCATAATTGACAATTTTCATATTACTGAAATAAAGAATCAAGTCATGCAGATGATTACAGTATTTGCCTCTCAGCACAAGAGACCTTGCTTCATTACCTATGCAGTATCTCAAATGAAATAAATACAGTTTTCAGGTGGACATGGATCTTAAGATAAAGGAAGAAAGTATTGCAGACAACTCATCCCCCAGCTCCATTTCCCAAGCCTCTAACTTTTAGTTCCTTGTCAACAAAAGAAAGATTTTACACACAAGCTTTAGAAACCCACATGCTAGGTCTTCTTTTGACATTGCTTCCTAAATATAGAACCCCAAAGTCAGTTTCTTAAGATTCTGCTGTAGCCTGGAAGTTTGTTCTTCCAAATCTCATGTTGAAATTTCATCCCAAAGCTGGGGGTGAGGTCTAATCAGAGGTGTCTGGGTCATGGGGACAAATCCCTCCTGGAGCACTTGGTACCATCCTTGCTATAATGAACGAGTCTTGCTCTATTCATTCCCACAACAGCTGGCTGTAAACTACAGCCTGACACGCGCCCCCACCCTTTGCTTCCTCTCTTGATGTGTGGTCTCTATCTCCATACACTGGATCCGATTTGTCTTTAGCCATGAGTGGAAGCTCCTTGAGACCCTCATTGGAAGCAGATGTTGGTGCTATGCCTCTCGTACAGTCTGCAGAACTGTGAGCCAAATAAGCTTTTTTTCTTTATAAATTATCCAGTCTCAGATATTCCTTTATAGCAACACAAAACAGACTAAGACAGATCTTATATCTTAATTTCAATTTCTTTATCTGTCAAGTGGGATCATCTTAGTGACTAACTCATAGGAATCTTACATTTAATTTAGTTAATTAAGATTAATTGACTTCATCCATGTAAAGTGACTATGTAATGGCTCACACCAAGTAAGCACTTAGTGAAAATTTAACTATTAATATCTCCAAGCTTCAGTTTTCTTAACCATAAGTTGGGGGTAAAAACGTTGCTCACCACATATGGTCATCAGGAGGATGGGATGAGGTAAATGAGTGCAAAGAGCTGAGCTTACTTCCAGGCACACTCAATATTACAGTCAGTAGTAGACAATAATAGCAGCAATTTGTATCTCAAATAGACAGAATAAAATAATATTGCTAATTATTTAAGATTTCTTCTATATTCACATTCCAAGATTTGGGCTTATCACTTATTTGAAAAAAAATCATTTTCATATTCTATATTCCATTTCAGAATGAGGCAGATATTACTGGGGACTGGATTTTTACAAAGCATCTTGGACTTGAATAAATTTAATCTTGATGAAAATCCCTTGTATAAAGGGATGCCCTGTGCCTTGGAGGGAGAATTCCTAGCTCTACCGCCACAAAGGCGGCTGAGCAGAGCTGCACCTGGACTTCTCTTCTGCTCGATGAGCATGAATCAGGAGGCTGCTTTGGAAAGCTGCCGTAGTTGGGAGGAAGGCTGAACACAGCAGGGAACGTGACAGAGACAGCACTGAGAAGCTACAGAGACACTGGCCAAATGCATTTTCTGAGATCTCTATGACATTCTGCAGAACCCACTTTCCCAAGTACCCATCATTGCAAAGATGAGATCAAGGATCTGGTGTTAACTATTTCAATTCCCATCACTGAAATTTTGGAAGGCAAGACAATGCAAATTCATAGCAAAGTTAAAATAAAATTTCTGAGCCAAACTGATCTGAACACATGTCAAAGCTTATTGTCCATTTATAAGGGACTCTGCAGGCAGAATACATTCATGCGAAATGATATGAGAGAAAGAGGTTAAGTGCATAAGGCTTCTCGCGAAATACAGACTGCTACATCAAATGGTTCAAAAGGTCGTATTTTTACCAGTGGTAGGATAAATTTGTGGCACAATATGTAGTCATCTTCAGACATGACCCATTAGTCAAAAAACAACAAATAATCTATGAGAGAATCAAATGACAAGCAAATTGATCTGTGGCTATTAATTAGACAAACCAGGTAACAAAATTTCTCCTGCCTCTTCCACGTAGAACCAATTAGCACTGAGATGCCGAGCAGAGGTCAAAGACAAGAACATTGGCAGAAGAGTCCTGCTTTTTCTCAAATCTCTGTAGCATATAATCAAAGGCACCAAACAATTGACTTATTTCTCCGAAATTGAGGCAACATTTTTTCTCTCACAATGGTAAAGATACTTTGTAATGTTTTATATGTGTTTGGCACATCATTTTACCAAGTGTGTTTTCTTTGTCACATTTAATGCTCACAGTAAGTTTAAAAGGTAGGCAGGGCAGATGTGAGCCCTGTTTTATACACAAGGTTCAGGACATCTAGAGAGGTTCAATGTCTTTGCTCAAAGCCTATCATTAAGCAGATGAAAGAGCCAGGGATGGAATTCATGTTCAATAGGGCGATTAAAAAAATGTTTTGCTTTCAAATCTTTGAAGTGTTTCAAGAAAATTGTCTCTGGTTGGAGCCTATAGTAGATACAGCTAGACTCATGCCTTCAATTCCATGGACGGTTTTGAGGAGTGTTTCATATTCTTTTATGTGATGGTTAGTCACATGGGGCCACAGAAGGAGACAGGAGGGGCTCAAGAAAGCAAGCTTATCATATTAACAGGCCCCAAAGATTGAAGGCATAGCACGTCACATGGGGCCACAGTGGAGGGACTCTAAGGTGGATGAGAAGCAGAAGGCAGGAGTAGAAAGTTAGGAGGTGGGGATATTTTGCAGTCCTTTTTGGAGTTTTCTTGGGAAAGGCAGGGTCAAGTGAACTGTTTAAGATCAACTATTTTGGATAATTTTGGCAAGCTCTAAACTATAAGGTGGTCCCTAGTTGCCTGGTGCCTGGCCCTGAAGTGGTTAAAGCAGAGAAATATTGCCTTCTGAGTATTAAGGTTTTTTTGTTTTGATTTTTGTTTTTTTTAAAAGATGTCAGCACATCATTATACATGCTATGTGTGTGTGTGTGTGTGTGTGTGTGTGTGTGTGTGTAGACACACATAAATACAAGGCATGTTTAAAGTTCCTTGTCCTCTCTTTCCACTAAATCCATCAGCTCCAGTGTCTCAAACAACCTGATTTAAGCCTGTTAAGTCTTTTCAAATAAGAAATTTGTCATACAAATGGAGGCTTGTCACTTCAGAAATTATCACCTTTAGCATCTAATAAACAACGTGTTATTAGATGAGCTATTTCAGTTCAGCTACAGGATTTTCCCGAAGTGTGTTCTGTTAGAATTTCCTATGTTTACCCTGGGGGACCTCAACCTCAGTTTTAAATTGGGATCTCCCAGGGAGAGTTAAAGGACTACTGAAATCTGGGTTCTACCCATGAGATTCTGATCTAGTCTAAGGACATTTGTAGATTATGTAAGGAGAATTCTAGATTAAACCATAAGAAAACTTTTTTTTTTAAATAGCTGGACTTCTCAGAGCCTTTATTACATTTATGCATCATGTGGGTCCCCAAGATGGGGAACCATGGTTTACGGTGTTTGGCAAACTTATTTTACTTCACAGTCCTTTGAGTGTTGAACATCCCCTGAGATTCTTGTTCCACACTAGCCTCTGAATGCTGGGAGAGCAGGAGGAATTTTTTGGTGGGACCTGAGCTGTATCAAGAGTCAAAGACACCTCCTAAGGAGAAAGACTGCATCTAAAAATAGATGAGATAAAGAAAAACTTCCTCATCTACACCTTGCTACACAAAGTGTGGTTCCCTACACCAGCCTCATCAGAACCCCTGGGAACTTGTTAGAAATGGCAGAATCTCAGCGTCCCATCTTAGATCCACTCAACCAAAATCTGCATTTTGACAAGATTCCCAGGGCACATTAAAGTTTAAGAAGCCATGCTTTAATACACCAGTTTTTCTCAAGCTCTTCCAAGATTCCATCATTCTGACTTTGAGGAAACATTTACTAATGTGTCAACAGAGGTTCCTTGGATAGAAAATTTTTAACATTCTACGGAAAAAGTAGTAAAAGCCAGGGTCATGATTGCACAAGCTCAAGGGGTGGGGAGGGCAGCGATAGAGAACATAAAGTGGACCATGTCCCCCAGGTTGCGTAAAACAAAGAAATAGTTTCAAAATAGAACCTTGTGAAAGATGCAGCCTTTTTATATCAATTTTGTCCAGGAGCTTTAATGAATTCAAGTTTGTCAGAACAAGTTAATACTTTTTGTGTACTTCATAGGGTGTAGGCATCTTGAGGCCACTTTACACTCATTATTTTATATTATCATCATGACAGCTCTCTAAGATATGATTTTTTATTATCCCCAATTTTTTGATGAGAAAATGGAGGTCCTTATGGGTTTGTAGAAGATATTGTGCTCAAGTTAAAAGTCAAAGAGCATGGAGTTAAATGTAGCAGAAGTTGGGATTTGATCTTAAACTATGGAAACGGCACTCTTACTACAGAAAAACTAGGTTAAAAAAAATTGTAAGATGGACCACTGAAGTGGGAATTTAGAGAAGAGTTCTGGGATATTTGAAGAGAGATTGATATAGAAAGTATAGCCAGAATGTGTTCTTAGAAAATATATTCTTAGTTTTACCTAATTTTAAATAAACCCTACATAAGTAGCCAATGAAGAAACAAAACTTTGCTACATGATTACAATGTCCAATCATATTAACAATTTTCATAGCAATTTTGAAATCTACAAATAGCTACCATCTTGTTTTATCATCACAGCAGTTCAGTGGAGGGTTTTACCAACCACATTTTTAAGGATAAAGTAAAGCACAGAAATTTAAGAATTTTTCCTGAGATCGCAAAGTCAGGAAGTGATAGTCATAAGATTAAAAACCAGGTCTTAAAACATTCAGGGACCAGGCGCGGTGGCTCACGCCTGTAATCCCAGCACTTTGGGAGGCCGAGTTCTTGTCCTCCCAAGTTCCTTGTCCTCTCTTTCCACTAAATCCATCAGCCTCAGTAGAGGCGGGTGGATCACGAGGTCAGGAGATTGAGACCACCCTGGTCAACATGATGAAACCCCGTCTCTACTAAAAATACAAAAAATTAGCTGGGCATGGTGGCACACACCTGTAGTCCCAGCTACTCAGGAGGCTGAGGCAGGAGAATTGCCTGAACCCAGGAGGCGGAGGTTGCGGTGAGCCGAGATCGCGCCATTATACTCCAGCCTGGGTAACAAGAGTGAATCAAAAAAACAAAAACAAACAAACAAAAAAATTCAGATGCTGGGCTTCTTATACTTTAGTACAGCCACTTTCCCAACCATCAGAAAAAAAGTAAGTTCTTTAAAATAAAAGATGGTGTATACCTCAGTTGGCCAGCCCGACATGGACAGGCAACACACAGCAAAGGAAAAAGCTCATAGAAATAAATGGATAAAACAATAACAAAATTTATAAAATGTCTTCCAAGAATTTTTCACACTTTAGCAGACGCTCGATACTAACAAATGGTCGGTTCTGGCACCTAGGAGCACAAAAAGTTATTTTCCCACAGCCCTTAAATTTGTTTTTGTTTTTTTTCCCCCTCTTTCAAAAAAAAGTTTCTGCCAAGTTTTTTCAAAAACAAAAAGAACTTAAAAAAAAAAAAAAAAGATTCCTCCAGTTTTTTGCTGACATAAAGGGAACATTGGAAATGCAGCTGCCTGTCCGGCAGAGTCATGAGGGCCCATGGTGACAGGGCAGAGATGAACCAAACCAGGTTATGGGTAAAAAGTACCCTGGAATTCTAGGATTGACAGGGATCTTAGCAGGTCATTTAGTGCATTCCTCTGTCAGAAGGAATGACTCATCTTTTCCTATTAATTTAGAACAAAATTCATTCTATTTTAGAGAATCTGTGAAACAACTGATAGTCTTGGTTTGACTCAGTGGCTCTCAAACAGGGGTGACTTCACCCACCCTGCTCCCCACCTAAAGAACACTTTGCCATGTCTGAAGACTTTTTGGTTGTCATAACTGGGGAGGGAAGGTTACTACTGGTATCTGGTAGGTTGAGGCCACACACGATGTTAAGAATCCTACAATGGACGGGACAGTCCCCACAACAAGGAATTATCGGGCCCCAAAGTAAATATACTGAAGTTGATAAATTTTACATAAGAAGAAAGGAAGAACATTATGCTTTGTATATTGCTGTTACAGTGTTAGAGTGTTGCTGTCTGAGTGTATTTAAGAATACAAGGGCCTACCCTATAACAGGACTAAATTTCTTATGATTCAGAGTCATATTTCTTTTTAAGCCAATGTAGTACCCATTTGTGTGTGTATGTGTGGCGAGACTGACATGAGAGAGTAAGCTCCATGAGGGTAGAAACTATATATGCGTAATCTCTATTCACCCAGGACCTACCACAGGGAATACACATAGTAGGTATTTAAAATATGTTTTATAATTTTCTGTCTAAAACATTAAGTCATCTAGTTATTTAAAAATAGCAAGATGGATTTTCACTAAATAAGGAATATGTACTTGAGATTTTCTGTTTTAAAGACCATTTTGTGTACTTGATATTTTGGGGTTCCCTAGGTGAGACATTTTAAAGATTCTTCCAGAGCAGTTGAAACCAAGAAGCAAGAAGTCTTTGTGACTATAAATGGGGCACAACATGTTATATATATATAAGATTTTGTACATTAAAATAAAAATAATGATTTCCCAAGTAAGTCGCAAAGTGAAAATCACAGGAGCAGATTCTCCAAATTGTGAATGTTGCTTTGCTTTCCAGAAGGGTAACCCTGTTTAATTATGCACCAGTCCACTCCATAGAAATGAGCTGCCTCTGAGAGGAATGTCTTAAAGAGAATCAGAGCTGAGCAATTCATGGCATGGGGTGTATTTAAAGTGCTTTTGGAAAGCTACCAACTACCACTATCATAGACACAACCCATTTCTGTTTTAACAGGAACTTCTTTAGCCCACCCTGTTAGAGTAGGAGGTTTTGCCAACTTCCTTTAGACTTTAATTGATAACACACAAATCTGTTGCCACAGATGGCTGGGTGGGCAGCATCTGAAGCTGAGATCTGGAGAAAGGCTTCCCACACCCAGCAAATGCAAGAACGTTCAAGGACTGCACATTCACAGTGCACCATGGAAACAGAATTGAGGGAAGGGCTCTGGGCTCCACATTAAAGCACAAGGGGTCTGGATTAAAGGTGTCCTTAAATGAAGAAGGTTGCAGGTTCCCAGCTTGCCTTTTCGTCGCATGCAAATAAGACTACATGGTTTTGAATCCTAGTTATACCAGCTACAAACTGTAATCTTGGGCACCTTATTTAATTTCTCCAAGTTTAACTTTTCCTATATGTAATAGAGATTAATATTAACATTTTCCTTTGGATATTTAGAGAAGCTTGAATGAGATACAAAGCAATTTTTTCATTAATTGTTAGCATTTTCTCATGCATGAAACAGAACTATCCTGGAGATGACCTCTATTCTTTTTTATCTTTCCCCAGTATGCCATGTGGGATCTAGGTAACTGCTAACCTAGAGGTAAAAGGGCAGAACCCAAAATTCCAGGAGCTTGGAAACTTCAGATTCTTCAGAGATTACTGATGGAGACTCACAACATGCCAAGCACTCACAAGAAGCTAAAAATGACCTGAGAGGGAGAACATCTTAGAATGGGGATAAAATTTGCTGAACCAGTTCTTTTCAGTGGCAGATGACTGAAGTCAACCAAAATGCCTTAAGGAATAAATAGGAAGACATCTGTCAACCCTCATCAGAGATGAGAAGCACAGCGGAAAGCTTCAAGCCAGGTAGTATCCAATTGTTCAAAAGAAAGGATCAGGACTCTCTCTTTTTCAGTGTTTGGCCTTGCTTTCTTTTGCACTGGCTTCACTGTCAGCAAGGCCCCCTGAAGTAGTGGCCCTGAGGAGCTTCAAGCCTATATCCTTTCATTGTCAAGGCCAGCAGACCAAAACTTATCTTTCCCAGTAACGCTGGTATAAGTATTAGGATTTAGTCTGATTCTTTCAGGCCTAGGTCATGTGTCTAGTTGGGCAGTGGGCATCCCACCTGAACCAGATAGATTGCGAGGGCAGAGAAGTTATCAAAAACAAACAAACAAACAAACAAACAAACAAAGGAGAGACAGAAGCCAGTTGGGCAAAAACAGAAGCATCTGCTGCACTTGCTGATCACCTGAGTTCTCTATCTCAATAAAGGGCTTACCTACCTCTTTCTCTCCTGTACATATGATGAGGATGATTATGGAATTGAGTTGAACAGGTCTGGAATTGTGAGTATATTATGTATAGCTAGGCTAAAAGGAGTTTTTTGTAAGGTATTTACATCTCATTAAAGACATGTTCACCTTAGACACAGGTGTCATGTAAATGTTGCCTATTTCTTGTGCAGCAATTTGGCTACATGAGAAAAGTAGATTCTCACAAGCTGCTGTCCGCTATTGACTCGTGGCATCGCTTTAGTTATTGTTAGACTCCGAAGAGCTGAAGCTGTCAATGCTGGAAGGCGAGACTAGCCTAAGTACAATATTCTAATTATAAATTCAGACTGATAACCTCATAAGCAAGCAGACTTTTGTATTCATCCTAGGACATTTCTGCCATGTCTTTCCCTAACACGGGTTTGGTATGTTTCTTTTTAAGCTCATTGGAGTCACATTAACCAATTATACATGGTTTTAAAGACAACAGAACCCCTGGGATTCTTAGTTGTATAGGGTGAATGATATGAAACAGCAGGGCAGTAAAGGGGCTAAATGTCAAGATTTTGAAGGTAGGTATAGTGGGCTCTAAAGCCCTGAGCAAATTATTCAACTGCTCTGAGACCATTTGCTCTTCTATAAATTAGAGACAAAGTTAATTCTGACGACTGCCACTGAGCACTTTCAATGTGTCCAAGTCTTAATGCTTTATGTGCTTTAATGCACTGAATTCTCATATCCACCTCCATGAGGTAGCTACCATCATTATCTCCATTTTACAGATGATGGCACAAGAAGTTTAGAAACTTGACCAGTGTTGCAACTCAAGTAAGTGGCAGGAAAGCGTTCAGCACAGGATTCATACAAAGTACGTGCTCTCCTCAAAAAATGTTTGCAGTGGGGGAAGAGTTGGTAATACATGCACTTCCTCTTTTAAGGAACATATAGTCCAAATACAGTGGATATCATCCAAGGTGACTGAGGAGGAAAACGTATGATTCTTATTGGAAAATGCAGTAGTTTAATCTTTCCAGAAGAGGAGGCTTGTTTTCATATTCTAATAAGAGAGCATCACATTCAGCTGCCTCTGAAAAATGTGCAAGCTTCTTCCTTCGGAGTTTTAGGAGCAGATTACCTTTATATGCAATAAGTGAAGAAGGGTATTGCCCCCCAGCCAGCTGTAGTTTTTGAATTAACATTGATAACCAATGTCAAGCATTGTTGTCACAAATTACCTTCCCACGTAGGCTATGAATAGTTGATGTGACAGGCTAAAACATGAGGCTACCTCAACTCATCCACTATGTATCTTTGCTGCAGTTTGAGATGGAAGAGTGAAACTGAGAACCATGAACCACAGGAAACCCAACTTGGGTGACATATACTATTTATTGACATATTTAGAACTTCATGTACAGTATTTCATTTAGTCTTGACAACCACTCCATAGGGTACCATTATTACCTCCATTTTGCAGATAAGAAAACAGGTTCTTTGACATTGCCCAATATCACATATAGCTAGTCAGCCATATAAACTATAAAGAACTTATACTCTGAACCACTATATTCTCAGTTTCTCACATTGACATGGGTGGAAATGGAGCAGGAGATGAGTTCAGATAAATAAGAGGAGGCTTGTTATTGATGCTTGGAATTCCTATACCAAACTCCAGGCTTAATCAAAATGGAAAAACCAAAGCTGGCATAATTACATGATCTCAATTTTTTTATGCCCTTAGGATATCCAAGTCATTAAAAAATTGCTGAGGCCCAAGAAATAACCCAGTTCATTTTATAAAAGGAAGCAATCTAAGTGTCCCAATTATAATTAGCAATTCCATATATTTACTTATTTTTTTTTAAGGAAGAGAACAAGGAAATAAATGGCCACAGACTCTGTCTTTATTATAAACAGACTCACTGTGCCCAAAGTGAATCAATATTTCCCCATAATGTTACTTGTTTTCCACTGATTTCTTGGCAAATTATACAGAGAAAAGCAATGCTTACAGTACATTATTATGTTGGTGTTAGGTGGGGAATTATTCATTTCCACGTATTATAGAAACAGTGTTCACTCTACAGAACCTATTCCCAACTCTAACTTCCAATGGTGTGTATTTCTCCACTTACTGCTATTTAAATACACAATTACTTTCTAAAGTTAATTGACCTGATATTTGGTATGTCAATGTTTGCAAGTGCTACCATAAATAAATATTATGTATATAATGGTGGATATAACAATGCAGTAGAAATTCATTTCCTAATGGAATTTTCTTAATTAAAACATGTTGGTGGTTTCAAGAATTCTAAAGGCATATCAGTGCAAATCTAAAACATAGGACAAAAACAATCTGCCTGTTCAACATGGCCACACTCAAGGGCAGTAATTAACAAAGCAGAGCAATTGTCAATATGCTGGTTCATTCTTGGTTTCTCCCTTTGACAGAGGCCCGTAGAGCCCCAATGTAACTAGTCCTGGCAACTTCCAGCAACGTCAAACATATCCTAACTCTACTCTGAAAAGACTTGTAACGATTTAGTTCTTTAGGAAAGGCAACTTCACTGTTATAAAAACCAACTATCAATAGTAGAAAACAATAAAGGCAACTTCCAGTATTACTAAATTCATACATGGTGTTCTGTGCTAAGTGCTTTATACAAGTTATTTTGTATAAACTGCTCATGTATATGGAGTTTCCATCTAACACATGAGGAAACAGAGGCCAAGATAGTAAATAACTTCTCTCATGTTCCATCAGCTTATAAGTGTTGGAGTTAGAATTCCAATCCATCTCTGCTCAATTCCAAAGCTCACAGTTTTAACAATTGCTCTACCACCTTTATTTAAAATGAATCAAACAAAAATGGCTAATGAAAATCAACCTTGATAACAAACATTTCATGTTTATTAGTCAGGATAGAAGAAGCTATTCTGCGGTAAAAAGACAATCCCATAATCTTTGACTAAACATAAGCCACAAAACCCAATGCACAATATGCAACTTTCCTAGCACTCTGCATTCATTGCAGTGCTCCTGGTGACTTTTACCTTGTGGCTGTACCACATCAGCATGTTTCTTGTGGCGAGGCACCTAAAATCTGAAGGGATCTTACACCGGCTCGTAAATGCTTCAGCCTACAAATAGCACATCAATTCTACTCTTGGCTACTCCTTGTCACATGGTTCTGCTCAACTACAGAAAAGTTGAAGAATATGGGGGAAATATGGAAATTCACTGAACAGCAAATGTCTCTACTATGTAACTCTTGATGATTGTTGGGTAGGAAGAGATCTAACGGGCTGTTCTCTACCTTAGGTATATACAAATGTATTACATTAGGTATTTTCAAATTGTTTGCCCTAGTTTTGGGGAGGTAAACATCTACTCATTGAATTCACTTTTTTTTTTTCATTTTAAATAGTAGTTAAGATTAATCATGTATATCAACAAAGAATTGGGATATTTGACTATCATCAGAAAATACTTTTCATAAAGGTAACTGTGGAGTAGCAAGGCTTGATTTGGATATCTTTAGTCCTTTAGGGCTACTAGCATGACATTGCTATTTTTCTTTCAACAGTTTTTATGGGAAAAGATCAAGTTTAAGTGCTAGCCAGATGTAAAGATAAACTGTTTGGACCTCTCCTTACAGGCCTCTTGTGACTTACTGTTTATGCTTCACTTTCTGACCACAGCCGACCAACACAACCACAAGTCCAAAGGATGTCCTGATGAAGGCAGTGACTTGTATGACAGGTACATTTCCCTTTATCTGTCTCTACTTCACTCAAACCTAGAGGCAAGATTTCAGAGTGGGAAAACCTCTGCATCTATAAATTTACTAGTCTTAGTTTCATTTGCTTTTTCTGTACTCCAGGAACCTATCAAGTTTCTAGAACTTTCTATCATGCCATATACATGATCCCACTTCTTACTGAGGCTGTGACTCACAGGTATGCCGTAATTTAGAACATACTTTCTTGGCTTAAAATCAAACTCTCATTTTCTGTATATAATCTGATGGGATAGATTATTTAAGAAAACTAAGACATTGAAGGAAGGTCAACACTTATCAAGACTTGCCCTTTCATTTAATTATAAAATTGAAAGAATAATAAAAAATAAAACATTTGAGAATGAAAAGCAAAAAAAAAAAAGCAGAACATCTTTATGAAATATTTTAAGTGACTAAATACTTGAGTTTCTTTGTTGTTGTTTTGCTTTGTTTTTTTATTTAGAGGAGTCTCTTAACTTATTCCATGAGAATAGAAGAGATATTTTCCCCATAAAGTACTCTATTTCTAGATCTTGAGAACAGAGTTTGGAAAACAATATTCCCCAGACATAATAGAAAAATCATTCTGGTGCTCTCAGTCTTCTCTTTTAAAAACTTATATTCTTGAAAAACTATTCTGAGATTTTTCCCTCAGCCAAATCCTCTGGGTCTGAGTGGCTGATGGCAGTCCTTAATGAATAGGTAAAAAGAACACTGAAGTATTCTTTGAAATTTCAGCAAACCACTGGGCTAAAACTTAGATTAATTGATCCAAATCATGTCTCTCCAAGATGCACAGTGATGGAAGAGAGAATCCAATGCACAAAGTGAATTTTAACCATTTATTTTTTACCTGTATCCATGGAAGTAGGTGGCAAATTAAGAAAAAGAAAAAAAAAACCTCTGCGCTTTCCCTGGTATCTGTTACTCCCTCCCTTTTTCCATTTAGGAGCTCAAACATACATATTCCACTTCCTTCCCAAGGTGTTCATTTTAAAAAAAGAGAAACAACGAGTACGCCCTGCGAAGGAGTTGCCATGGAGAAGCTGTTCCAGGTAAAGAACAGTCACTACAGAAGAGTGGAATGCAACTTGTCAGCAGAAAGGCTGCAGCAGCCCCAGAGAGATCATAATTTCTGACCCCGCTAATTTAAATACAACCACGTTTCTGCTGGGCTCCAGAAAAGGCTCTGTTCTTTTGTGGATGTACCTTTACAGAAGAGCTGCAGCCTATTTGCCTTTAAGTCAATGTTTATTTCAAATGCATGTGTACAGTGCCATATTTAACAGAACCCTAATGGCAATGATTTGTGGAAAGCCTGTTCCTCTCCTATATAGCATTTCTGTGTTTTGGGCTTACTAATAGTGGGTTAAACATATAGAATTCTGACTCCTGACCTCTGCTAGTGTGAAAGAAATATAGATCTATCCTGTGTTGCCTTAGTTGTATCTGCCCTCATTCTTGAAATGAGCTATCAATCAAAATCAGAAGAATATGTACAAGTCAATCTTTCTGAAATCTAATCTGTTTTTCTCTGCTGGCTGAGAACTATTTAAGAATATGTAAATAAGTTTAGGCTTATTTATTAGACTTCAGCAAAATTTCTCAGGTTTTAATGAAAAGAAATACATTTGGATAGAAACTGAAGATGGCCGTTTAGGAACAGCTCAGGATTGCAGCTCCCAGTGAAAGCGCACAGGGTGAGTGGAC
>NW_016107462.1:1723686-1797590 GCF_001604975.1 Cebus imitator | reverse complement strand
ACACCTCCACTCAAATATGTATGAAACATATATCTGGCATCATATCTATAGTTGTTTAAATGTAAAAGAAAAAGGAAAATCTTGATAAATTAAAAGAAATGAAAAAAACAGCTATTATCATTCAGTAGCAGCTATTTAAATAAACTGCTATTCAGAAAGCCAAAATAGTTTAATCCTTAAAGAATCAGCTTCCAAATTTGAGCATGCAACAAATACCACTGATATTTTTAAAGCATCTATTGTATTCCAAACACAAGGCTAGGTATTTCCTCTTGTTCCTCAAAGCAAATCTATGATGTGGTGGTTTACAAGCAAGAAAATAGAGGCTTAGAGTTGTTTCACAACTTGCCGAGTTAATTCTACTGTGCTAGAGCCAACCTGGGGGCTTGAACCTGGGTCTTGTAGACTCTAGAGTCTGTGCTTCTTTTTCCATGCTGCCAGGAAATCAGGAAATTCCCAAATTCAATTGCAGGATCTCAGACATGCAAAGCATGTGCCCTACCACTGAGTCCTGGGACAATGTCAAAGACAAAACTATAGGCTTTGTTTGGCTAGAGCTAGCTACTCTGGAGATGTATTATGGCAGATATTGCTCAACGACTGCCCAAAATCGATTTTCCCTTCCTCTTTACTAACAGATGGCAATATGCCCAGTTAAAAAACTGCATTTTCCAAGTTCTCTTACAGATATGTGTGGCCAGTGGAATGTAATCAAAAGCTGTTTGGTAAGTCATTCAGCAAAGCTTTTTAAAAGAGTCTTATTTGGGTGAAATGAAACCTTTCTGCTTCTCCCCTTGCCTTGTTCTTCCTATATGGGACGTCACCTCCCCAGTCAACAATGGCTGAAAGATGAGCACTAAGCCATAATCACAAAGCAACCCAGAAGATAGAAATAACATACTAAGAAATTTCACAGACCTAAAGACAGTGCTTCAAGTTCAAACAGCATGTTAAATAAAAGAAAAAATTAACTACTATCTTACTTAAGCCAGTATTATTTGGGTTTCTGTTAAATGAAGCCAAAACTAGTTTCAGCAGAAACTTCCACATTGTTTGAATAAGAAAGAAAAGGAAGCCGATTCATGTCCTTGTCTTCCTAACAACAGTTACATCCTGGAGGTTAGAGATCCTACCTCTTATATTTTCTTTTAATATCTCCCCAGCATGTAGAACTTTTCCAGACAAATAGCATGGAGTCTATAGATATTTGTTTACTTGAGACAGTGAACATTTTAGAAGAAGCACTGAGCAAAGTCTAACTTTCTGGATTTCGGTTTTTTTTAAAGCTAAACCCACTTAAATATTCTAACTATAAGAAAATGTATTCTGGACAGATTCCAGCTGGCCACTGACAGTGAGAACCAACTGTTCCTCAACCTGAAGAAACAAGAACCCAGAACTGAATTTGTCTCTCTGAATGCCAGTGGCTAACAAAGGGGCTGTATGGATCTTTAAATAATTACAGTTGGCAAAGAAACAACCATATGTATATATATGTGTGTGCATATATATATATATACACACACACATATACACACACACACACACACACATTATGTATACACACACACACACACATACACAGTCCTTTTAGAAGCTTATCCTATTAAGAATTTGAATGTGACTTGAGTGTTGGTCTCCTGATTTAACCTCCTTTCCTTTCAGAGCTCACTGTGTCCTTGTTCACCTTCAGAACATTGAATCCATTCACTGTCAAACTGCTAACCTCCCTTCCGCTCTTGTGCCCACTGTGCATATTCACTCTTTCCTTTTGCACAGGCCATTCTATAAGGCTTTCTTCTCTAGCCAAGGATTCCAATCAATCAACCATTGGTTTTCCTTCCAGTTGTCATCACACTAGTCATTTCAACTGAATCCTATCTGTATTCAGAAGTCCAGTCCAACTTCCACACTTTTCGATAATCCAGTCCTAACTCAGAAATATCTTCATCTTTTGTGAGTCCCTCTTTCTTTAACTTTCTGTCCAGTTAATTGTATCTTTACTTAGAAAGACCATTTTCTCATATGAATATTATGTCCCCTTAGTAAGTTTCTGAGGTTTCTGAGGGCAAAGACTGTGCCTTCTGCCACTTTGGTCCCCATTGACTGCATGTTCCCTAAAATTGAGTAAGTGTTGTTAAAGAGGGCAGCTTGATTGTTTGCCTTTGGGGTTTTACTTTAAAATGGGGACAAAGGAGCATCTGTAAATAAGAAGCTGAAGCATATATGATCCAAATAATGTCTGTGTTTGCTGTTTCCCAAGTCATATTTTGAGTAGTTAGTGGATGCCAGATACTGGGTTAACTGTTTTACATATGCTGCCTCTCAACAATAAGGAGGTTCTCTAATTGACTCAGCCCCAAATCTTCTTAAGCTGATAAGCAACTTTAGCAAAGTCTCAGGATACAAAATTAATGTGCAAAACTCACAAGCATTCTTATACACCAATAACAGACAAACAGAGCCACATCATGAGTGAACTGCCATTCACAATTGCTACAAAGAAAATAAAATATCTAGGAATACAACTTACAAGGGATATGAAGGACCTTTTCAAGGAGAAGTACAAACCACTACTCAAGGAAATAAGAGAAGACAAAAACAAATGGAAAAACATTCCATGCTCTTGGATAGGAAGAATCAATATTGTGAAAATGGCCATACTGCCTAAAGTAATTTATAGATTCAATGTTATCCCCATCAAGCTACTATTGGCTTTCTTCACATAAATAGAAATAACTACTTTACATTTCATATGGAACTAAAAAAGGGATATAGCCAAGACAATCCTAAGCAAAAAGAACAAAGCTGGAGCCATCATGCTACTTGACTTCTAACTACACTACAAGGCCACAGTAATCAAAACAGCATAGTACTGGTATCAAAACAGATATATGGACTAATGGAACAGAATAGAGGCCTCAGAAATAATGCCACACATCTACAACCATCTGATCTTTGACAAAAATGGCAAAAACAAGCAATGGGAAAAAGATTCTCTATTTAATACATGGTGCTGGGAAAACTGGCTACCCATAGGCAGAAAACTGAAACTAAACGCCTTCCTTACACCTTGTACAGAAATTAACTCTAGATGGATTAAAGACTTAAACATAAAACCTAAAACTATAAAAACCCTAGAAGAAAACCTAGGCAACACTATTCAGGACAAAGGCATGGGCAAGACTTCAAGACTAAAACAATGACAGCAATGGCAATAGAAGCCAAAATTGACCAATGGGAATTAATTAAACTAAAGAGCTTCTGCACAGCAAAAGAAACTGTCATCAGAGTGAATAGGCAACCTACAGAATGAGAGAAAATTTTTGCAATCTATCCATCTGACAAAGAATTAATATCCAGAATCTACAAGAAACTTAAATTTACAAACAAACAACCCCATCAAAAAGTGGACAAAGGATATGAACACACACTTCTCAAAAGAAGACATTTATGTAGCCAACAAACATATTACAAAAAGCTCATTCTCACTGGTCATTAGAGAAATGCAAATCAAACCACATTGAGATACCATCTTATGTCAGCTGGAATGGTGAACATTAAAAAGTCAGGAAACAACAGGTGCTGAAGAGTGTGTGGAGAAATAAGAATGCATTTACACTGTTGGTGGGAGTGTAAATTAGTTCAAACATCATGGAAGACAGTGGTGATTTCTCAAGGATCTAGAACCAAAAATACCATTTGACCCAGTAATTCCATTATTAAGTATATAGCCAAAGGGTTATAAATCATTCTATTATAAAGACACATGCACACATATGTTTATTGCAGCACTATTTACAATAGTAAAGACTTGGAACCAACCCAACTGCCCATCAATGATAGACTGAATAAAGAAAATGTGGCACATATATAGCATGGAATACTATGCAGCCATAAAAAAGCATGAGTTCATGTCCTTTGCAGGGACACGGTTGAAACTGGAAACCATCATTCTCAGCAGACTAACACAGGAACAGAAAATCAAACACTGCATATTCTCACTTATAAGTGGGAGTTGAACAATGAGAGCACATGGACACAGGGAGGGGAACATCACATACCAGGGCCTGTCATGGGGGTGGGGACTACAGGAGAGATAGCATTAGGAGAAATACCTAATGTAGATGACAGGTTTATGGGTACAGCAAACCACCATAGCAGATGTATACCTATCCAGCAAACCTGCATGTTCTGCACATATATCCCAGAACTTAAAGTATAATAATTTAAAAAAAAGGCAAAAAAAATAGGGAGGTTCTATGACCATTCCTATTTCACAGAAAAAAAATGCTGAGACATAGAAACTAAGGGATGTACCCTACTCTACATCTGCTAAATGACAGAGCCAGGATTCCCTGCAAGGCTCTTTAGCTCCAAAAGCTGAACTCCAGCCAGAATGCTATAGTGATTCTAAGGCATGAGCCTGGAATACTGATGGCTTTGTGCAGCCCAGCCCCTCTGCGGCAGGGCTCACATAGCATCCAACTCTGCTTATTCAATAGCTACAGTCTGGACTTATTATTTGTGGATGTAAGAGCTCACAACAACAGCCAAAAAGTTTGCTTAATCTACCCGGGACAGTACTAATAAGGAGAGTAGTATATTGACAAAGGGCTGCAGCATGGCAGTGGGGAGTCTAAAAATAAAAATAAGGATGCGGGAAGAGTAAAACTTGAAGGTAATTAACTGGTGCTCTTCCTCCCTCTGGGGAGAACAAAAGTCAACTAATTGGCCAGCTTAAACAGCTCTGACAGCACCTTAGAGCCACAGTTCTCCGTGTGTGCGTGGGCGTGGGCGTGTGTCTGTGTGTGCAGAGATGATTACGGCAAGAGAGTATTACACATCATCTACATTGTGGGAAAATATGGGGTCTCCTGAGAGGAATTATAATAGAGTCACTGATAAGGGCAAAAAAAAGCCATTGCTTAGTTATGGTTTCAAACGTCACATGCATGACTCGTTATATACGGTGCAGGCAATCTCTCTGGGAAACAACGCACCAATTCATTCATTCCTTATGTGTTTATTTCCTGAAATATCTAATAAGAGTCCACTGTGTGCCATGCAGTATCCAATTACTAAGGATGAGATGGTGGAGTCAAAAAAGGTGCTATTTTTGCGGAGCTTGTCTTTCCCATGGGGGAGGCAGACCACAGACCCACCCACCAACGAATGAACAAGAAGATAAGGGAAGAGACCGTGCAATGAGCTAGAGAAGGGTAAGGAGAAGACTCTAGCCAGGGAGGACAGGGAGGTATCCGATGGAAAGATAATATTTGAGCAAAGACGTCCAGGATGAGAAGGAGTCATCCCTACAAATTGCTAGTACGAAGAGAGCCTTTCAGGTAGGTAGATACGGAGGTACAAAGGTCCTAAGGAAGAAAACAGTCTGATGTGCCCGAGGAAGGGAAATGTAACTAGAATGTAGTAGAAGAGGGAAAGTAAGATGAAAAACAAGTTGGAGAAGTGGAAAGGAACCGGAGAGAAAGGGTTTTGTAGGCAGTGGCACAAACTTGGCATTTTTTTTCTAAGAAAAGAGAAGCTTTTACAAGGTTGTATGAAAAAGAGCGCTGTGCTGTGCTGTGGGAAGTAATTTGATTACTGAGTGGAGAAACCGTATTCAATGGAATTAGATGAGAAACAGGAAACTAATTGGGAGGCTGCTGTGGAAGCCTGGGAGGTTTGGTTAAGTGCAGTAGCAGTAAAAAATGGAAATAAATGAAAGGGCTGGAGCTGTATCTTGGAGGAAGAACCACATTTGCCTTTTACCCGAAGGCTCCACTGCCCCGAATGTCAGCAGCAAACTGCTCCAGTGCCTAAAATTCCTGGAATTAAATAATTAAAAAGTGAATGAGTTATATTCAAAACTAATACACAAAATAATTTTAGGTAGTTTTCTTCCAGCCCTAGCTTCTTAAATAAATGGCTAAAATGCTGCCTGCTAATTCTTTACCTTCATGGAGACCCTGTCGGCTGTATATTCCAGGCCAATGCCTGTCCTGTTTTCCTAGCAGGGTTATCATAAGGAGTTAATTAATTAATATTAAATAAAATACAAGGCTTTATGCCAGCATTTTCCAAACTGAAATCTGTCTATAAAATTTTTCTCAAAGAAATGTGAAAATAAGTGTTTAATAAAAGACACTTATAGGCATCTGTATTGCAGGACTTAGCATCTTTAATGAGCTAACGTGTATGAGAGTTTATAATGAATAAGAAAATCACAAGGAAAACAAGTCTTCAGTATTTCTCAAACTTGCTTTAAGAAGGCACTTTTTTCTTTCAGACAATGTGGTTACCATTCTGATGGAACCCAGTTTGTCAAATACTGTATTACAGAGATGAGAAAGACTATTACAGAGACGCCCTGAGATCTTTCAGAAGGTCTTCTGAATTTTAAAATGGAAAATCTCCCATCAAGGAAAATATAACTATATATATATATGTATGTATGTATGTATGTATGTATGTATGTATAACATAACTTATAATTATCCATGTTTTGAAGAACAATTATCATATTATGGGACCAGCATCTTGCCTAGGTGCCAAGACATAAGGCACTGGTCTCAGAATAAAATAGAAAGGGATACTTATGTAAGATACCTTGGAAATGTTGTCTCCCTTAATCTGCACAAGAAACCTGTGAGGTAGTGATTATGATCCCCATTTAACAGATGATAAAACTGGAGCTAGAAGAGGTTGAATATCTTGCAGTAGTTCATCCAACAGATATATAACCAACAAGTGTACTTCTAATCTTTATACAATACAGCTCTTTTTAAATCCTGGGATTAGATGTAGCAGTCCTTCAACTAGTGTGGATTCTATTTTAATTCCAACTGCAAGTAGCAGTGGAGAACACACAAGGCAGTCATAGGGTTTACATCCCAGCTTTACCACTTACCAGCTGTGTGATGTTAGGCAAACTGCTTAACCTCTCTGATTTCTGGCTAGGTCATCTGTACCAGACAGAAGACAACAATTCCCCTCCTGCCCCACTCTCCCTTAGATTTGTCATCAGTATTACATGGGACACCAGTCGAATACTTAGCTCAACTCTAATAAGTTGGGAGCCCTTATGAAATGTTTATACTAGCTTGTCATTTTGTATAATATCATTTGTAGAAGTTGGGATTCTTTTTAGAAAGATGACCTACTAAGGTAATTTTATGTCTAGTCCAGTTTAAGCGGCAGAGGATAAAAGCTGAATATTTTCATTTCATCTAGGAGAACTACCGTGTCCTAGAAATCAGTTTTGAGTAAAAGCTTCCTTTTCTTTCTTTCTTTTTTGTTTCCTGGAGGACTCAGTTTGGCATTAACTCACTGAGCCTGAGTAATGTGAAAAAAATTGGAATCCCAAGGAGAGATAAGGATGGCTAAATGATTCCCAAGGTCCTGCCCTAAGTACCAAATATTTCCTCTCCACAGGGCATATCCACATTGCATCAGGGGGAGAAGAGCAGGGAGGACCAATCATAAAAATTTGATAAGACAATCAGGTACAATATTTATGCATGTTTTAATGGGGGAGTCCACTCTAACTACAAATCAAGCTTCTGATTTAAAATCACACCTTATTCTTGCCTTAGTTAAATCTACAGGAAACCAATTTTTGACCTTTAAAACACAACATCGGCTTGTTCATAGTTCCCTTGTGAGTTGCTTGTCTACTTAATGAAATTGTTGCCTGGCTAATAAAGTTGTGGTTGGAGTCCTGCCTCATAGCCATTCACCTCAGGAGCTGTGCACAATTTTCTATTCATTACACTCTAAAGTCCCATAACAGTAGGATGTAGGGTCTTGCTTAGAACTGAATTTGGCTGGTCTTTAATCATGATGAATTTAAAATGGGATGCAAGATGTTAGATCAGTATAAAGACTACATGGAATTAAGTGTGTGACCTCTGGAGACAGCCTGCCTGAGTTAGAGTCTTGGCTCCACTGATCATTAATGGTGTGACCCCTACAAGCCTGTTTCTCCAGCTTTAAAGCCTGAATAGCAATTATGATAATCATGATATCTATCCCTCCATCAGTGACTGGCTATGAGGACTCAAGGAGAAGTAGAGCTTCCAAACCATAATAAACAGTAGCTATCATTATTATTATCACTACTGTCATCATCATCATCATCATCATATATCATTATTACCGTGACTATCATGATCATTAATTGGTTTTGAAAGGCTCAAAACCAATTAACAGATGTGTTTTGAAGGTCTCTGTCGCAGGCAGCAGGGGTTGCTGAGAATCCAGAGAGCCACTGAGAAGCACAAGGAGCACTTTCTAGAATAATTTACCTGGAGGATGAGGGTAATGCGTTCATAATTTCATCCTTTCTAAAGGAAAAGATTTAAGGTTTAGAGCATTTAATCAGCATGCTCAGTCAGTGTTGGAAAAGGCCTTGAAGCAGAAAGATAATTGAAGTGCACCTGAGGCAGGAGTCACATGTATGAGGTGAGTCTGAGCAACCACAGCACTACCTACCACAGCAGTGGCTTAACCGAGGGGTTAGAGGATGGGATGTGATGTGGGACACCAGAGACAGTCACAGTCATTCTTTTAGCAAGCATTTAAGCATGCTCCCAGTGCTTTTAGTGACCAGGTCCATGCTAGGATTCCATAAATGAGCTTAAAAAGATAAATGGCTTCCACATCTCAGATATGACAATGGCTCTAGGCAGGGGCCACGTCCCTCCAGCGTATTTAGACCGTCCTTTAGCTCAAAGCCACAAACCAAATAAACAGATTTGGTGGTGAGATTCACTTTCACTTTTTGAAGGGTTTTAAATGCTAGTTTTCAAAACAACAAGCAGCAGTAGCACTTGAAATAATAATAACAAAAATCGCAATAGCAGCACAGGTAGCTCTTGCTACAAACCAGGCTCTGTTCTAAGCGCTTTATGTATATCAGCCCTTTTCATCCTCACAATAATTCAGTAACGTAAGTACCATTATTATCAGTCCAACTTTACAGACAAGGCAACAAAGGCACAGAGAAGTACTGTGCTGAAATTCACCCAGCATGAAACAGACAGTGGGATGCACCGATTCATAGATTCAAACCTATGAAGTCAGAATCCAGAATCTGTGCCCACACTTTCTACTTCTCCAGACCTAGAGGAAAACCTGAGTATTTCTTCCACCTTCCAAGTCCATTTCAAGCACATTCTGGTTACAAGAGTCTCAGTCAATATCAAGTGGATGCAGATTTGGTTTGCTTCTGTCCAAAACTGAGAGAGAATACAGAGCTTATCCAAGGAAACCCGAACCTTAACCTGCCACTCCTTCTTCCCCCCTTACCCATACTTACAGAAGCTCTGGGACAGCAAAAGTTCTGTCTTTTGCAGTGACATGTCACAGGTGGGTAGTAAATGAGCAGGGTTCAGAACTTCTGTTCACTCAAGGGGCTAAGAGCCCCGGCTCTGGACTTAAACTTACTTGGTTCAAATCCTGACTCACAAAATTCTCCATGGACTGGTTTCCTCCTCTGCAACATGGGTACAAAGGAGTGCCTAATGAATTAGATAATATTTGTAAACTCCATAGCCCAGTGTCTTAAACATGTAGAGCACTAGCTGTCATCATTATTTCCCCCCACTGTCAAACACTTGCATGGGAAGGGCCCAAACTCTTAACTTAGAGGTTCATGATTACATTTAAGAATGAACGAAGTGCTGTGAGTAGGTTTCCCTCACAAATGCACATGTCATACAATTTTGCATACAGTCTCGGAGACATTACAACCCACTGAGAATCCTTGTGGGTCACATAGGGACATCTCTAGGCAGACTATATAAAGATATCTGATAACTCCCATATTAGCCAGGAAGTTTTCTCAGAAAGTATAGAGTAATGAAAAGCTGCATCAACTGCTGAGAACAGTGAGAACAGAAAGAAATAAAATAGAAGGAGCTTCTGTTATGTTTTATCCCCCAATAATTATAAAATTCCTTTTACCATCGAGTGACAGGCTTACAGCCAGCACACTTAAAACTTTCATTAATTAAGCTGAAGGGAAAAGTTAACTTGCTTCAAAATTTAAAAAAAGAAAAAAACTCAAATTCTGTATGCATGAAGGCTAACACAGATAATCAAATCAGCAAACACTTCAAAAATTTCAACATTAAAAGGACTCTATACCCTTACATCTAACATAGTCTAATGGTCTGACCCAAGGACATTTTCATAAATACGCAAGATTACTGAAGGACCAGTGAATCAATAGAAAACTTTTTTTTTTTTTTGAAAAAAAAGAAGTGTCCTTTATCGGGGTATAGAACCAGGGTAGAAATCCTCCTAGAGCATCTGGTTGTAGAAAGCAAAAGTGGCTTACTACAGCAAGACTAATAATCAGTTTATTATGTAATCTGAAACCAAATTTCAGGTGAACAACTACATGGCTTTAGAAATACTTCCAGTGGACACAATGTTAAACCAGATGGTTACAAAAGGCAACTTTAGAGCAAGTCACTGTGTTAATTGGGAAGAGATAAAATCATGCTGAGTGAAATAGATTCAACTATTTAATGAAAACTATCAAAGGCAGACCATCTCTTTTCAGACAAGTGAAGAAGTCTTACTAGACTGGAGATCACTGCACACATGTCTACCCACTATATCTTCTTGGCCAATATAGTAGGGAAAGTTCTATGTTATCTCAGGCAGGGCTTCTCTAGACTGGGCAAAGTTGCGCAAGAAGAAATGACTGTTTTCCATTCTTTCCATGTTCCTCTTGAGTGTCCTTCATCCATGTGTTTCTACTGGACAACATCCCTCCTCCCCAGGCACTTTGGGAAATGTGTAAACCAAGTGGAACCTTTGTCAAGCCCTTAAATGCTATCCCAAAGGCAACAGCCCACTGTCTGTGCTCCTGTTGACCCTTCTCTCTGGTGAGTGCCTCTACCTTCCTCCACTCTTCTGCACCCACAAAGCATATTAGCCTCTAAGGATGTGAACCTGAGAAGGAGCTAGATGGAATGTCATCAAGAGAGAAATTATGCATTTTCCTAAGGCAAGAGGAAACATTTGTGCAAGAAATGTCTCGGGTAGGGAGGGGAACAAGGAAGGCAGGAAGGGAGGAAGGAAGAAATCTACAGATATATTTTTGAAAGTAAAGGGTTGTTTTTTTCTTTGCTGCTCTTTCTGTTAGGCTAGCCACCTCTCCCCAATAAGTCAAGAAAACTTGGTGTGTGTGTGTATGTGTGTGTGTGTAAAGCATTTACATATTTCATATATACACTTGTAAAATACAGATGCACACATGAAAATGTAAAAATCTGGTGTATAATACACACACAGACATATATATATATACATGACATAAAGCAAGTTAAGGTAACAGCAACTGAAATCTTCATATAAAATGAATTTCTTATTTATTTCAAGTTCTATTTATGGAATTATAAGTAATTTGCTTTTTTCAGGCTTTGTCTTTTAGAAAACAAACATAAAGTATGCCAATGACAAACTATTAGGTTGAACTTGACATTGAATTTCATTAGGACACGATCCTAAATTCACATTTAACTCATTTTCTCCCTCATACAGGGTTAAGTGTTCCTGTCATGTGGATTGCTTATGTTGCACATTTACGTTTAGATCCATATAATCTTTTCATTCCATTATCTTCATTTGTGATTCTTTTACAATCTTCACTTCCTCTAGAACATGTGATTATTTAATTTTTGATAACGAGCATTACATAGAAGACAGAACCCTCTTCTGGTCAAGTGTGTTTATAAACATGAAATCTGTACATTGCAAGGATCACTTCTCCTAGTGTTGGTGTCATTGCCAATGTGGACATGAAATGCTGGCCATACAATAGAATGACAAATCCTCAAAATCATTAAGAAAGTTAAATTATGTAGAAAGCCTCAGAACTAAATAATATAAAGAACAGTTATATCAGAGACCTAGACAGAGAGGAGCATCGTGAAAATTTGACTATTGAGTTAGAATGAGGTTTGAATCCCAGATCCACAACTTACTAGCAGACCTTCATTTGTTTCTCTATAAAATGGAGCTAAAGAGAGTACCCACCTCATGAAATAGCTGCAAACATAAAGAACAATATGACTAAGGGGTTAGCAGAGTGCTTAGTTTTGAGAGTATATTGAGTGTTCTATAAATATCAGTTGGCATTATTAATAAATACAAAATATCTCTATATAGTTATAAACATCCTACAATTAATATTCCCTCCACAGTTCCAAGATGCCTCCCTGCAAAATTGCAGGACTCATCCCAGGATGTCTCCCCACAAAATTACAGATACTCTAAGTAAGAACCATACTTAAACTTTGGAAGGAATGGACACTTCCCTTTGAATTCATTGTCAATTGCTAAAAGGAAGTGTATGCTACATTTTGATTGATCTAGATGACAAAGGTATGAAGTTGAACAAAATAGTAAATTATGTATTTTTACATATTAGTATTTTTATATTCTGCCATGAACACTACCTAATTTTAAAAGAATTAGAACAACTCATGTTATTGAATTAGGGACACCAGAAGAATTTAGTATCCCAGCTGGTTCATTTGCACTCCAAACACACTGTTCTTATTCAACTACAGCCTGTACATTCAGTTCAAGAGTGTTCTTCAAAAACCTTGTTAGTGAACTTCAGATTTCTTGGAACATCAAAAATAAGCTTGCATATGTGAAAGATCCACCGACACAGAATAATGAGTTCTGCCAGAGTTTTCAAAAACACGGGGAAATCGTCTTATTTTCTATCATTTAAGAATTATTGAGCCAGAATGACTTGCATTAACTCATAGGAGGTGTCAGCTCTGATTAGAAGTATATACACAATACATACACACACACACATACACACACACACATTAATATACAATATTTAAAAGGTGTAATTCAAAATGTGTCCTAAGAATAATTAGAATAAAATGCATTATAAAAAGTATTTTTTCAGCCTGCATTGAAACATTAGCAAGGAGAACTAAAATACACTTTTCCTTGGAGAAATCTGTATCCTGGTTTTCATCCCAATACTGATGACTCAGTAATGGACATGAGCTGAGACAAAATAAAAAGTGACTGTAAGAAAGAGGAGACTTTTGACTCCATACAGAATTTGAATCTTATTTAGGCCTCCATCTAAGTTATGTATAACATTCTTAAATGGTCTTTAATTGGCCTTTCAGGTATGCGTCTGTAAAAACTGGAAATAATCATCACATTCCTACAGGCGATAGGTACCTGGGAAAAATATATTAATGCTTTTAGTATTTCAGACAGTCCTCTTTATTTTTTTAGAAGAATGAAATCCCCTGAGAATATCCCCTACCATGGGTTTTTAATAACGACCCCCAAAGATTCATGAGAAAACATGCTTCTTCTATAAATTTTCATAAAAGAGCAGGCACACAATAAATAGCCGTTGCATAGAAACATTAAGTTAGGTAGTGTTTTCTCTTCATGTGGCCTTTTTCTTTAAGTTTATGAACCTTACCTCGGGTATGATGAGGCTGAATCATCTCTGTAACCCTCACTAGGGCAAAGAGATTTACATAAAAATTTAGAGGCTGGCCAGGCATAGTGGCTTACACCTGTAATCCCAGCACTTTGGGGGGCTGAGGTGAATGGATCACTTGAGGTCAGGAGTTTGAGACCAACCTGGAAGAACTCCATTTCTACTAAAAATGCAAAAATTAGCCAGGTTTGGTAGTGTACACCTGTAATCCCAGCTAGTTGGGAGGCTGAGGCATGAGAATCACTTGAACCCAGGGAGGCAGAGGTTGCAGTAAACTGAGATTGCACCACTGCACTCCAGCCTGGGCAACAGAATGAGACTCTGTCTCAAAAAAAAAAAAAAAAAAAAAAGGAAGAAGAAGAAGAAACGTGGAGGGTTACTACTATACTACTATGAAAACTAAGTAACAAAATCTGGCAGGTAAGCAGGACCACTTGAGCATTTTCTGCCACTCTTCCACATCCTACCCTACTCTGACTTTTAAGGATTTCATAGTTCTCTTAAAGGAAGAATGGACTGAAAACTCCTAGCAGACATTTGCATATGGATGCTCCTTCCCCACCCCCCTTAGTTTAACCTAGGTCAATAGTTATCAAACTTTAGTATACCTAATATTTACTTTATAGAGTTGCAAGACACTAGGCATGTAAAACTGTATGGGTAACCCAAAACAATCTTGTAAAAGAAGAACAAGGTTGGAGGTCCCATACTTCCTAGTTTCAAACTAGTTATTATAAAACTACAGTAAGAAAAACAGTGTGGCACTGGCATAAAGATATATAGACAAATAGAATAAAAAAGAGAGCTCAGAAATAAGCCCTCATATTTCTGATCAAATGATTTTTGACAAAGCTGCAAGATCATTCAATGTGAAAGGGACAAATTTTTCCCACAAATAGTGTTGAGAAAACTGGATATCCACATGCAGAAAGAAAAAAAATGAAGTTAGACACTTACCGTATACCATGTACAAAAATTAATTCAAAGTGGATCCAAGACCTAAACTTAAAAGCTTAGAAGAAAGAATAGGGCAAAGATTCTTGACACTAGATTTTAGCAATGATTTCTTGGATATGACACCAAGAGCACAAGCAACAAAAGTAAAAGTAGATAAATTAGACTACATCAAAATTTAAAACTTATGTGCACCAAAGGAAAAAATCAAGTGTGGAACAGCAATGTATGGAATAAGAGAAAATATTTGCAGATCATGAATCTGATAAAGAGTTAATAGAATGTATAAAGTACTCCTACTGTTCAACAAGAGTAAAAACAAAACCAAACAACTTGATTAAAAATTAGGCAAAGACTTAAACAGATGTTTCTCCAAAGAATGTATACAAATAGCCATTAGGCACAAGAAAAGATCCTCAATGTTAGTAATCATTAGAGAAATGTGAATCAAAACCATAATGAGATACTACCTTATATCTATGGCTGCTATTTTTAAAAACCCTAAAAAACAGAAAATAAGTTTTGGTAAAAACACGAAAAAATTCGATCGTTTGTTCACTGTTGATAGGAATGCAAAATGATGTTGCCCCTATGAAAAATAGTGTGGGGCTTCCTCAAAAAATTAAAAATAGAATTAACATATGATTTGGCAGTTCCATTTCTGTGTATGTACCCAAAAAATGAGAGTGTGATCTCAGAAAGATAATTGTATATCTGTGTTCATAGCTGCATTATTCACAATAGTGCAAAGGTGAAAGTGACTCACGTGTCTATCCACAGATGAATGGATAAGTAAAACGCAGTATATACACACAATGGTGTATCATTCAGCATTAAAAGGAAGGAAATCTTCCTATATGTAACAACATGGATGCACCTCGAGTACATTAGGCTAAGTGAAATAAGCCAATCACAAAAAAGACAAATACTGTATGATTCTAGTTATTTGAGGTATCTACAGTAGTCAAATGTATAGAAACAGAAGGTAGCATGGTGGTTGTCAGGGGCTGAGGGAGAGGAGGAAATAGAGTTGTGGAAAGAAATGGAGCAGGGGTCCCTAAACCCTGAGCCACTGACTGGTTCCAGTTTGTGACCTATGAGGAACCAGGTCACACAGCAGGAGGTGAGTGGCAGGTAAGCAAGCAAAGCTTCATCTGTATTTACAGCTGCTTGCCATAGCTGGCATTACAGCCTGACCTCCACCTTCTGTCAGATCAGGGGCAGCATTAGATTCTTATGTGAGTGAGAGCCCTATTATGAACTATGTATGCGAGGGATCTAGGTTGCATGCTCCTTGAGAATCTAATGCCTGATGATCTGTCACTGTCTCCCAACACCCCTAGATGGGACTATCTAGTTGCAGGAAAATAAGCTCAGGGCTCCCACTGATTCTACTTATGGTGAGTAGTATAATTATTTCATTACATACTACAATGTAATAATTGTAGAAATAAAGCACACAATAAATGTAATGCACATGAATCATCTCAAAACCATCCCACCCTTGGTCTGTGAAAAAATTATCTTCCACAAAACCAGTTCCTGATATCAAGAAGGTTGGGGGCCACTGGTGTAGAGTTTCAGTTTTGCAAGATGAAAAGCTCTGGAGATTGGTCACACAACAGTAGGAATGTAATTAACACTACTGAACTGTACACTTAAAAATGGTTGTCGTAGTAAATTGTATGCTGTGTATATTTTACCACAATTTTTTAAAATGTGTTAGTCACATAAAGATCAAAGGTAATTTTGACTATATGAAAAGTTGCATTACGAATTGATGAAAAATTTTAAGATATAACCCTTACAATAAGCTGTGATTCCATTATAGTTTCTGGCTATTTGTTATCGTGTTCCCTATTTATAAAGCAGTATAATTATAAGGAACTATAAACATCAGCTAACCCAGATTTTTCTGGTTACTAAAGAAGAAACTGTGAAACTCATTTGCAGAAGTAGCCCACTACCCCATGTTATATAGAGAGTTAATGGGAGTACAAACCTAGAAATAGTTCACTGTGCTTTTACTATCTATTGAAAGATAGTGTACTTCATCCCCAAATGCTGATAACCTATCACTGAATTCAGTTGGGGATTATCGCAAATCATATCCGCCACTCTAGTATACCACATCCCATCCTTATTAACTTGGCTTTCCATTTAACTTATAATCTGATACACTGTTGCCACTCCTCTAAGAATGAAAGCGAGCTGGGGGAAAAATCTCATAGTACGTAATTAATGTGCTCCTGAGAAGTTGTACGTAAATTGATATATATCTTCCCATATCTTATTGTACTTTAGCATAACCAAAACCCCAGACTGGCTCCAAGGGAAAATGAAGGGCACTTAATAATGCAATGAGGGGAATAAGTTTCCAAGAAGAGACCACAGTGTAATAAAACAATTTATTAAGGGTAACATGGAGAAAGAAACTTATTTGAGCAAAAGAGAGCTGCTTAGAGGCACTAATAAATGATTATTTCATTCATTCAACAGTCAATGCATATAGAGAGCCCACTCCATGTAAGCCATTTTTCTAAATCAGGGATCAGCATGTGGTTTCTGTAAAGGGACAGACAGTAAATATTTTAGGTTTTGCAGGCTAGATGGTCTCTGTCACCAACTACTCAACTTGCACAGTGGCATGAAAGCAGCCATGGATAGTAAGTAAATCAATGGGCGATGCTACGTTCCAATACAACTTTATAAACCAAGGCCTGTGGGCTGGATTTGGCTCAAAGGCCATAGTTGCCAACCTTTGTTCTATGTGTTGGCAGACAAGGGTGAACTAGGTCCAGAGGTCTGTGTTTTCATAAAGCTTATATTCTAGTAGAGAGGAGGGGGCAAGCAGAAAAAAATAAATAAAATAATATCATGCAATATTGACAAATTTTGATAACCTGAATCTAGGGTAGAGCTTAGAGAGCATTATTTTTTAAAAAGTTCTCCAGGTGAGACCTCTGGTCAAACAACCTTTGTTTCTATAACTATGGTTGGGAATAATTAGATTGTTAATGTTAATTTCATTGAAAGGCTGACGGAGAAATAGCAAGCTTTAATGAATTATATACCAATAAATTAGCTTCTTTACTATACAAAGGCCAATGTATGTGCATGATAAGTAGCATGGTTGATTGGGATACTTACACCTCATTTATATAAGAAAGCCAAATAAATTTACCTTATGTGTATAATATAAATTTCATACTAGTCTTTAAGGATTTCTCAGATTGACACATTTTTATTAGAGGGTGGTCTTCCATATCATTACAGGAGGGTGGTTCATCCCCAAATGTTGTTTTTACAGAAATGTTTTTTGGTGACAACACGACATGTGTTACACAGAATTACAAGCAATTCTAATTCATCCCTAGATACATTGAGAAACCTTTGAATTAGATAAACACTCTCCTTGTTACACACAAAAATAGGATGGGGACCAGTACATGGGAATAAACTGATAAGGTGTAGGCATCTCCTGGTTAGCATTCTGCTGTGTTTACTGCTGACAGATCTGCAAAACTGAGAGACAGGGACACATCTTCGGCATGACTGAGCACCTTAGCTAATGTGGGTTGCTACTCAAATCACATCCGAACCTCAATCTGTTCCATCAAATGACTGTGAAAATAGTCATTTCTTATTAATCCTAGGGCTCATTATTTGATCTGTGGGCCAGAATTGTTGTGCTAGCTTTCTACTTTTACACTTAACACCCCAAAATGATAAAGAAAGATTTAACAGTTATCTGGTCAACTCATCTTTTGCTTCATAGATGAAATAGTAGAGATATCATCTGGGAAGCTATAATGGGCTGATTGGGTTGTAAGCAACAGATTTATAAATGCCACTCTTGAACTCCCGTGATGCCTCTGTCTCTTTAACAGTTTCTTTATAGAATATACCACGCTAAAAATAAGTGCATAAAACATAAGTGTACTAACTGATTAATTGCCATATAGCAAACTGTCATGTAATTACCACTCAGGTCAAGAAATAAAACTTTGCCAGTGTTCCAGAAGGCTCCTGGCTGCCCCTTCCCCATTATAATCTCCCCTCTCCCTGCTAAATGTAACCAGGGATTCTGATCTTTTTACTTATCACTGCCTTGTTTTTCTCCATACGTTTGTTTCCTATGAACTATAAATTGTGTTATGTTTAGTTTTGCCTCTTTTAAAGCATTATATAATTGGAATAATATAGCATGCATTCTTTAAATCTGACTTTTATTGCCCAGCATTTACCATTTGACTGAAAAATTAACTGTAATCCTTTTCACTGTTGTATAGTATTCCAGCATATGAATATATCACTATCCATTTTACAATTGATGAACACTTAAATAGTTTTAAGTTTAGGACTATTATAAATAATACTGATATGAATATTTTGTGTATATTTATTAGTATACAAATATACAAGCTAGATATGAAATTGCTAGTCTGTAAAGTGTTTGTATTTTCAATTGTATTAGCTAATGCCAATGTTTGTCAAAGTGTTTCATACTAATTTATACTCTTAATAGCATCATGTAAAAATCGAAGTTGCTCATATCCTTTTTAGCACTTGGAATTGTTAGGCTTTAATATTAGCTATTCTGGTAGGGATCTCATTGAAGTTTTGTGTTTCCCTAAGGATTAATGAGATTGAGCATCATCTCATATGTTTATTGGCTCCTTGTATATGCTCTTTTGTGAAGTAACTTATTTTAAGACCCTTGCTTATGTTTATCAGTTAGCTGTTGCTGAATGACAAACTATTCTACAACTTAGTAATTTAAAACAAGAAGCATTATTTAGCTCATAGCCTTTCAGCCTCCTGGTAGTTCTTCTGCTCCAGGCTAGGTTCAGCTGATCGTGACTGGTGTGTGGGGAATATGCAGGATGACTGGGGGTTGGATGGTCTAAGATGACCTCTCTCACAGGTCTGGCAATTGGCCAGCTTAGGCTGGGGCTGTGGGAAAGACAAGGCCACATCTCCTTCATCCTCCTCTAGGCTATCTGGAATCTAAGGGCACAGAGAGATCTGAGATACCACACCAGCCTGGCCAACATGGTGAAACCCCACCTCTACCAAAAATACAAAAATTAGCTAAGCATGGTGGAAGGTGCCTGTAATTCCAGTTACTTGGAAGGCTGAGACAGAAGAATTGCTTGAACCTGGAAGGCAGAGGTTGTAGTGAGCCAAGATTGCGCCACTGCATTCCAGCCTGGGCAACACACTGAGACTCTGGGGGAAAAAAAAAAGTACTATACCCCAGTCTGTCACACTGTCATTTCTACTGCATGTTACTGGCCAAAGCAAATCATAAAAGGCTTTACTTTTTGATAAGAGTTACTGCAAAGTCACAAAAATTGTGAATAAAGGAGGAAATGAATGGTTGGGGTCATTACTCCAACTATTCTACAAACCGCTTTTTATTAAGTGGTCGTTTTTCTTAATACCTGGTAGAAATCTTGTATAGAGTCTTTACACAAGTCTTTTGATGATTATTTGCATTTCATATTCCTTCTTCTGCACTGTGAGAA
Organism: Cebus imitator; assembly: GCF_001604975.1. Taxonomy (NCBI): domain Eukaryota; kingdom Metazoa; phylum Chordata; class Mammalia; order Primates; family Cebidae; genus Cebus; species Cebus imitator. Next base: position 1,777,598 of record NW_016107462.1, on the reverse strand, counting down.
CCTTTTTATTTTTTTTATAAAGTCATTTAATGAATAGAGGTTTTAATGTACCTAAATGTATTGATATTCATATTAATGAAAAGTATTTAGTCCTATTTCTTAAAATCTTCCTCTATCCTAGCTTATATTCTCCTATATTTTATTTTCAATCATTTACTGTATTATCTTTTACATGTAAGTATTCAATTCATCTGGATTTGATTTTTGTATATGGTCTGAGTCAGGCGTGAAGTTTGCTTTTTCCCTGTGGATTTCCAATTTTCCCAGCATCGTTTATGGAAAAGACCATTATTTTCCTACTGCTCTGTAGCACCACATTTCTCTTGAATCATGTGTCCCTATGTGTACACGGTCATTGCAGAAATCCATTCTGTTCTATAGCAATCTTTGTCTATACTCATGAAAATAGAACACTGCCTTGGTTACTGTAGTGTTCAAATAAATCTTGGGATATAGTAGAAAAAATTGCTTTTAGCTTATTGTTGATTTTCAAGAGTGTCTTTATTATTAACAGGGTTTTGGATTTCCATATAAATTTTAGAATCAGCTCATCAATTTCTAAAATACTACCTATCAAGATATTGACACCCAACATTGAGTATAAAAAGTAATCTAAAAAATTAATTTGAGGATAATTGATAGCTCTAGGATTAAACCTCTTCCAGTCTATGAATATCATATATTTTTCTATTTAGGACTTTTTAATTTCTTTAAATAATGTTTTATCATTTTATTGATAGGAACATTCCATATCTTTTATAATTGTATTCTTAGTATTTGGTTATTTTGATAATATTATAAATGGTATTTTAAAAATTAATCTTTTTCTGCTTATTTCTGGCATATAGGAATTTAATTGATTTTTATATTTACCTAATCAGCAACCTTGCTAATATCGCCTATTAATTATTTTAACATCTGCCAACCATGAATGTGTTATTTCTTCATTGCCAATCCTGTTTTTTGTTTTTTCTTATTGAACTATCTAGGGTCAAGGATATAACATTAAAAAAATAAGAGCTTTTAAACTCTGAAATAATTTTATCAAACACCTTTTCTGCATTAATTGAAATGATTTTTTTCTCTTATTCCATTAATGTGGCACATTACACTTAAAAATCAAGCAACATTAAGCAACTTTGAATTTCTGAATAAGCTCATTCAGCATGATGCATAGCTGAATTCAATTTGCTAATTATTTGTTTAGAATTTCTACATCTATACTCATGAATTAGGCAGTCCTATGATATTACTGTCCTGTAATTCCTTTTTGAGTTTTGTTGGGAGAGGCCCACTGACCACAGGAAACAGATGCCCACTGTTAAACTTCCCTTGCTTTGTCTCTTCTGTATGTGAGTAAAGCATTTTTTTCAGCCAGTGCTTGACTGTGTTGTTTTCCTTAGCGACTCTAATACTAAGATGCAATGGACAGAAGTGCTTGAACTTCTACTCCTGGCAATAGGCAACAGATGTTGATCACCAACAGTTAGTGGTTTTATGGAGTATCTTCTCCTATTCTTTTAGTGGAATAACTATCTGAAAAATAACTGGCTTTTAATTGGGGCATTTAACGCAATTATTAATGTATTTGTCTCTAAATTATCGACTAAGAATTCTTCCTGCCCTACATTTTTTTCTCTCTCTCTCATGTGTCTGTGTCTGTGTGTGTATGTGTGATGGATTATCTATTTATACTATGTTTTAATAATTATAATACACTTTTTGAAATTATTTTATTTGCTATCCTAAAGATTAAAACATGTTCTCTTAACCCGGCATAATCTAATGTCGATTAGTCTTTGTATTTTACCCTCTTCCCCACAATTTCAAGGAACTTAGAACACTTTTGCACAATTAATCCCCATCTGAAGTTTATGCTATAATTACTATATATTTTAATTCTGCCTACGTCACTTATATTTATAATCAATTTACCATTTTACTCTTAATCCCTTCTTAATTTTTTAAGTTTCTCTCTGGGAACATTCTTCTTCTCTTTGTAAGATCTTTCTTTAGTTTTTAGTTTGGGGATTATGGACAAAAATCACTCACTCTTCATCTATATACATCTTTATTTTACCTTCCATTTTGAGGGCTATTTTGATTGGCCATAGAATTCATAAATGGCAGCTTCCTTTCTTTTGAAACATTGAAAATATCATCTCATTGTTTTTCTGGCTTCCATTATTTCAGTTGAAAAGTTAGCTAGTAGTAGATCCTACTTCCTGAAAATGTGGTCTAGGAAATAGCAGCACATTATACCTGGCTATCTTTGATTATATTTTGGAAATTTCATTTTAAATGTTGTTTGTAGAAATAATTTGATCCATAGTGATAGCCTATATTTTTACAGGAAAGATGATCATTTTGTTTCAGCTTGGCAGCTGTGCCCTAGTAGTTCAGGATCACATTAATTTTAGTGTTAGAGATTGAGATTTGGGAGGAGGAGGGCATTCAAACAACTCTACTGTGATGAAGACTTTGTGATGTCTGCTTTACCTTTGCTTCATCCACATTCCTGGGCACCACGCACGTTTCAGGATCCCAGACCAAAGCAGAAAGGGTTTACAATAGAACCCACCCCTGGCAGGCTCCGGACTCCAACTTTTTTCATTTTTGAAGCACTGTGAGCTGTCAAAATTACTTTTATGCCAAAGAACTGCCTCTTTTAGATTGGAAGATAACCATAGTTTATCTCTTTCTATACATTGTACATTCGATTCATCACCAAGTCCTACTGGTCTTACCTCCAGAATACAACCTTAATCCATAATGACTCTCAATCTGCAATGTGTGGCCTAAATATTGTCCTACGTTGCCTCCATTTCCACCCTTAACTTTCTTAGTCCATTCACTAAACAAATGTTTCAAATTGGCCACATACAATTCCTCAAATATCTAGAGGCAGAAATACCATTTGACCCAGCAATTCCATTACTGCATATAGATATATATATACCCAAAGGAACTAATATAAATCATTCTCTTATAAAGATACATGGATGCATATGTTCACTGCAGCACTATTCACAATCGCAAAAATATGGAATCAACCCAAATGCCCATCAGTGATAGATTGAATAAAGAAAATGTGGTACATATGCACCATGGAATACTATGTGGCCACAAGAAGAAACAAGACCATGTTTTTTATAAGGACATTGATGGAGCTGGAAGCCGTTATCCTTGGCAAACTAACACAGGATCAGAGAAACAAATACCATATGTTCTCACTTAAGTGGAAACTGAACCATGAGAACACATGGACACGTGGTAGAGGAACAACACACACTGGGCCCTGTTGGAGGGAGGGCTTGGGGAAGAGCATCACAAAGAATAGCTAATGGATGCTGGGCTTACTACAGGGTGATGGGTGGATCTGTGCAGCAAACCTCCATGGCACAAGTTTACCTATGTAGCAAACCTGCACATCCTGCATATGTATTCCAGAACTTGAAATAAAAGCTGAAGAAAAAAGAAAAAATTGCCGGGCACGGTGGCTCAAGCCTGTAATCCCAGCACTTTGGGAGGCCGAGGCGGGTGGATCACAAGGTCAAGAGATCGAGACCATCCTGGTCAACATGGTGAAACCCCGACTCTACTAAAACTACAAAAAAAATTAGCTGGGCATGGTGGCGCGTGCCTGTAGTCCCAGCTACTCAGGAGGCTGTGGCAGGAGAATTGCCTGAACCCAGGAGGCGGAGGTTGCGGTGAGCCGAGATCTCGCCATTGCACTCCAGCCTGGGTAACAAGAGCGAAACTCCGTCTCAAAAAAAAAAAAAAAAAAAGAAAAAAGAAAAAATTATAAAACCAAAATCAACCATATAATCACATCGATCATATTATGATGCTCTGCAGTTTAAAAGTCTCCAATAGTTTACAACTGAACTTGAAGTATTTTGTTTTTCTGACACCCAACTTCTTATTCTGGTACTCAAGGCATTCCATGGTTTGACCTCTACCATTCTCTGTAGATATACTGGAATAATTTTTGTTCTGCGAATAATCCAAATTAGTTCCTTAGTTTCTTTGTACTCATAGTTTCCTTTATCTGAAAGACAACAACAATCTTCTTAGTAAATCACATGACAGCCTCCTCTTGGTCATGTGGTTTCTCCGTGAATATTGCCTCTTCTAAGAGCCCTTCACTTTTTGTTTCAACTAAAGTCTTCCTCCTTTAGCAATGCTCTTGTGCATTACGCTATTTAATTTTATTCATAGCGTTTGCCACTTTGATATTATTCTTTTTATTCCATGCAACAAATGTCAAAGATAACCTGAAAATATCTATTTTTTCCCCAGTATAAAGAAGTGTGCCTGAAAATGGCATAATTGATTAAAAAAATCTAGTCAATATAAAGAGATAACAGATGAAAGTATGTGGCACAATGATGCCACACTGCTGAAATGGAGAACACAGAGCACTGGATATTACACATAAATCACTAATCCGGTCATAGACTGATGAATTCAGCCTTCCTGTAGCAAACATATTTTCTTCCTTTCTATACTTCACTCCAAATCTCCAATTTGATATCGCCCAATTTCCTTCTCAAGAAAACATTTTTTTTTCAACACCAAAATCTGCTCTAACCCATCCAAAGGAACTATCATAGAAGCAAGCAAATAAGTGAGTCAATAATGTGCGCCATAATAGAGAAGAACTTAAAAATCTAAATGTTCATTAACAGGGCTTCAGCTAAGCACATTTAGAACTTAACTACATGCAGCCTTGAGGAAGATCTGTAGGCATTTTCATGGGAGAAGTTAAGGATAAATTCACAATTGAGTAAAATGTGTAGAAGTAGATGTACAATGTGACATCTTTTTCTTTTTAAAATCTATCTATACACACATACATATAAGTCATGGGATTGGGTAAAGACTATTATTTTCTACCTCTAGGTCTCTGTTTTGTTTTAGTATTTCATTTACATATTATGTTTTTATAATAACAAAAAACTAAGCTACTCAGAAATTTAAAAAATCATATTCTATTTTGTTTTGAACATTTCATTTAGGTATATTTTTATACCGTCATCTAATCAGCAATCACAGTATTCTCAAGGTGTTAAAAATTACTAATGTGCTTGTCAAGCTTTATGTTACCTAGATTAATTTGTTCATGTCTAGTTTGGCAATAATTTCCAGGAAACTTAATCCCAGGGCACTCACCAACAAATGTTGTGGAATCCCAAGTCTAATACCGTAGGTGTAGTAGCCAGTAGCTAAAGCATATCATAATGCTTAATTCTTTACCACACATACACACACACACACACACAGCACTGTCAAATAAAATATCTTTCCTACTATCTTATCTTGGCTTTAATACATTGGATATTACAGAGAGAAAAGTTACTTCATGTTAACAAACATATTTTGTCTTTGTTTTTGTCTTGGGACCTTGCATTAGAAAAATAATATTTAATACAATTCAGTTAAACTGATTTACTGCATTCAAAAGCAGCTCTCACAGCTCTTGTCTAACAAGTTTCTACATTTTTTGACCTGAAATAAGCACTTCAGAGGACAGAAATAATAAGCTAACTTATACCATTTGACACATCTATCTCATAAAATTATACAATAATGAAAGGTGAAAGCTGACTTCTGTAAAAGGTGATTTTCATAAAATCCTTAAACAATCTGACCAGAAATATTAGAACATAATAAGATTAGAAAAAAAAATCCAACCAGACTGTCATTTTCTGCACTTCCTCATCCATACATTATAGCATTGACTCACCAGGGTTTGGCATGAGCAGGTAATTTAGTTCTTAACAAGTATTTAACAGAATTAGTACCTTAATGACTAGGGCAGAACCATCCCAGGGCCTCTGTAAAATCAATAAAAACACAAGTGGTAAATTGGAATAGACATTAAATTATGTGCTAAAAGACATTTGCTCTTTGAATTTAGATTTAAAACTAAACTCCGTTAATTGGTGCTATGTCAGAGTATCAGAAATCATATTAAATCCAGCCACTCCTGGAAACTTAATTGAGAGGGAGATTCTAAGCTCTTTAATTTCATAAAAGATATGGCATATCTCTGAAATCCATTTGATGAACTAATAGCAACTATAGCTTATTTAGCAGTTTAGAAGTACCTTTCATGTCCAAACAATTGTGACAATTTGTAACATTAGAAGAAAATATTGTAGATCCAGGTCCCAAAAAAATATTTAGTTTCATTCGTGTTTGTACTTCTATTTTAAAGGAAAGAGAGTGTGTGCTCTTACATATATCAGTAATTCATTATGTTTTGTTGCTGAGTAATATTTCATTTATAAATGTAATATAATTTGTTTATCCATTCACCAGTTGATAGACATTTTGGTTGTTACCAGTTTGGAGCAAGTATGAATAATGCTACTATTAACGTTAATGTACGTGTATCTGGATGAATATATTTTCATTTCACTAGGACTAGAATTGTTGGACCACATGGAGTGCTTTACTGGTAAACATTTAATAATTGATTCTTCCCCTTTCCCTGAAAAAGTGTCTGATTTGTAGCATTTGCCAATTCCTGCAATGTAAATACTCCCACTCTAAACCATTTCAGTCTCCCAACATGGCATCACTGAATGTGCAGAGAGAAATAGATGTGCGTAATTGGGTCCCATGAACTGGTAATGTTTGGCTGCAACACAATGCTAGTAACATGGTAAATGTGTATTTTACTTCATAAGAAACTGACAAACTGTCTTTCAACGGTGTTTTGACACTTTGCATTCCCACGAGCAATGTATGAGGGTTTCAGCTGCCCCATATGCTAGCCAGCATTCAACATTGTTTAGGCTTTTTCCCCTTTATTTTAGCCATTCTTTTAGATATATGTTATATCTTGGAGTTTTGAGTTTCCCTAATGACTAATGATGTTGAACACATTTTCTTGTATGTATTTGTCTTTTCTATATATTTTTAAATTGAGGTTTCTGTTCAAATAATTTGCTCATTTTGTTTTCTTAGTATTGCATTTGGAGAATGTTTTGTATATTCTGAATACAAGCCCTTTATCAGATATTTCATTGTAAGCATTTTCTCCCAGTTCAGTGACTTGTCTTTTCATTTTCTTAACAGTGTCTTTTATAAAGCATAAGATTTTTGTACTGATAAAGTTTAATTTATCTTTTGTCTTTCACTGTTAGTGCTTTTTCACACTAAGAAATCTTTGCCTAACCCAAGTTACAAATATGTATTCCTATAATTTCTTTCAAAACTCTGATGTCCAACACAACAGTCACCAATCACATGTGCTTTAAATTTAAATCTAAATTAACTAAAATTAAATTAAAACTTTAGTTCCGCAGTTATACTAATCACATTTCAAGAGTTCAACAGTCTCTTTGGCTAGTGGCTACTGTATTGGACAGAACAGCCATTGATCATTTTCATTATTGTTCGGTGTTCCACTTAGCACTTTCCTAGAAGTTTCATAGTTTTTATTTTACATTTAGTCAATTTCAAGCTAATCTTTGTATGTCACGTGAAATATGGCTAGAGTATTTGTTTGTGGTTTCTTTCCTTCTTTTTTTTTTGCATATGAATTCCAAATTGTTCCAGCAACATTTTTGAAATCTGCTTTTGTGTTTATCACCATGTGATTTTTGTGTGTGAAAGATAGATACAAGGGTTTTCTTTTGGCATTTTAAAATTTCTTTTAGGCAGGCATACCTGGGAATAAAGTATTAGATATTAAAAACGGTGGCTGAATTAGGCCCACCAAATTTACCAAGCAACACTTGCATCACCTCCAGTAGGCTGTTTCTCAAGCCAACATTGGTTTCTGACATATCCCATCCACAAGGCTTTAAGAATGGCGAACATTAAAAAATCTGGAGACAGCAGATGCTGGAGAGGATGTGGAGAAGTAGGAACACTTTTACACTGTTGGTGGGAGTGTAAATTAGTTCAACCATTGTGGAAGACAGTGTGGCGATTCCTCAAGGACATAGAAATAGAAATTCCATTTGACCCAGCAATCCCATTACTGGGTATATATCCAAAGGATTACAAATTGTTCTACTATAAGGACACGTGTACACGAATGTTCATTGCAGCACTGTTTACAATAGCAAGGACCTGGAACCAACCCAAATGCCCATCGACGATAGACTGGATAGGGAAAATGTGGCACATATACACCATGGAATATTATGCAGCCATCAAAAACGATGAGTTTGGGTCCTTTGTGGGGACATGGATGAACCTGGAAACCATCATTCTCAGCAAACTGACAGAGGAGCAGAAGATCAAACACCGCATGTTCTCACTTATAGGCGGGTGTTGAACGATGAGAGCACATGGACAAAGGGAGGGGAGCACTACACACTGGGGTCAGTTGGGGGGAAATAGGGGAGGGACGGTGGGGGGTGGGGAGCTGGGGGGGGATAACAGGGGGAGAAATGCCAGATGTAGGTGATGGGGAGGAAGGCAGCAAATCACACTGCCATGTGTGTTCCTATGCAACAATTTTGCATGTTCTTCACATGTACCCCAAAACCTAAAATACAATAAAATAAATAAATGGGAAAAAAAAAAAAAACATTACAGGGAATTAATCTGTTAATAGCAGGTAGATTAGGTCTGGTTTACATAGAAGACAGCTGAAATGTAAGAAAAAGTCAATCTCTTGCAAAGAAATTATTGAACAATCTAATCAAGGTAGGAAAACATCACTGTATCCCCTTAATAGAGACATAGAGACAAGCCTCTGCAAATGGATCTCTGTTAGTGGGAAAAAGCGTGAGTGTATATTTTAAATAAATTTACCTAGCAGAAAATATGTATTTCTCACATGAAATTTGGTATTTATCTTCTCCCATTTTAATTCTGCTTTAGACTAAAAAAATAAATACTTGATTTGTGTTTTATCACAATACCTTCTATGGTTTTTGTTGTTTTCCATCTTTCACTTTGGTTGATTTTGATAAACATATTTTTTGCTTAAAGAGCAGTCATAGGATTGGGGTAACCTCACCTTGATGTTGTAATGTTTTTAAAATTCAGGTAGCAATAAAACAAAACATGTTTGTTTAACTGGCTGAACATTTTAGAGTCTAAAAATTATTTTGACATGACTTTGTTTTTATCCATTTGGAAAGTCTCAAATGTTAGGGGACTCTAGGGTAGTACTGGGATGTGTGCCAACTAGTATTTTAGTTTTGACACTGATATATTTTGAATGTTTGTCCCCTCCAAATCTCATGTTGAAATGTGATCCCCAATGTTGGAGGTGGAGGCTCGTGGGAAATGTTTGGATCATGGGTGCAGGTGCCTCATAAATGGCTTGGTGCTGTTCTCATGGTAATGAGTTCTCATTCTGTGAGTTCACATGAGATCTGGTTGTTTAAAAGACTGTGGCACCTCCCTGTTCTCTCTTGCTCCTGCTCTCACCATGTGATACACCAGGGCCCCCTTTGTTTCCACCATGACTGGAATCTTCCTGAGGCCTTAATCAGGTGCAGATGCCAGCACCATGCTTCCTGTAAAGCCTGCAGAACCTTGACCCAAAATAAACCTCTTTTCTTTATAAATTTCCCAGTCTCAGGTATGCATTTATTGCAATGCAAAAGTGGTCTACTACAGACACATAGTTTAGAGCAGGGGTCATCAAACTGTTTTTCCCCAAAAGGACAGATTATAAATATTTCAGTCTTTGCATGCCATAAGGTCTCTATCACGACTATTCAACTCTGCTATTATAGTACAAAAGCAGCCATAAACAATATGTAAACAAATGAGCTTGGTCATCTTCCAGTAAAACTTTATTTATAAAAGCAGGCTCTGGGCCAGATTTGGCTTCCAGGCTGTAGTTTTCTAACTCCTGGTTTAGAGTTACAGATGTTTATTTCCATGCTCTCAAAAAAGATAATATTCATTTGAATGCAATTTGTTTAAAAATAAATAAAATTTAAAGATAATATATTCCATTTAAAGTGGACTATATATAGTGTAGGAATGTGATAATTTTAACCACAAAAAAAGTAATCAAATATTGTTTTTATATAAATGAAAAGTAACAAATTATTCTGTTAATATATTTTACAATTTTTACATATATTTTTTACCTTTAAAATTTCTGTGTTTTCACTGGGGTCAGTTGGGGGGAAATAGGGGAGGGACGGTGGGGGGTGGGGAGCTGAGGAGAGATAGCATGGGGAGAAATGCCAGATGTAGGTGATGGGGAGGAAGGCAGCAAATCACACTGCCACGTGTGTACCTATGCAACAATTTTACGTGTTCTTCACGTGTACCCCAAAACTTAAAATGCAATAAAAAAAATAAATGGGAAAAAAATCTGTGTTTTACCTTACATTTGAAAAGATAATAAAGACTTAATTGAATGATGTAAGAATTCTTAGACAATTTTCCTTGTAATTATTTTATCTAAGTTCATCACCCCATTAGTTAGCTAAATAAACACAATAGACCCATATTAATCTGAATTTTTTAACCCCCTCTGCCTCTTAATGACCAGAATTAGACTGGTATCAAGTGGCCACTGAGTAAAGAATGTGACAGTTATTATACTAAGAGCAATAAAGACTAATTATTATACACAAGATGATCTGACATTACACTTTAAATTCCTGTGATGCACTGGAGACACATAAAGGATAGGTCAGTAAATCAGGCTGACAAAAGACACGTGCAAATAAAGTGGAAAACTTAAGTCAATGGGAAGAAGCTGTCTGAAGACCTGAATTCAAATCCTGATGCTGCTTGCTACCTTCATAAGTAGGAACTCTGAGATTTGAGAAAATCATTTGTATTCTCTGTGCATCATTTTTTATCATCTGTGTGATGTGGTCATAAAAGTACCCATTTCACAGGTTCAATGAAGACTGAAGGATACGATTTATGCAAGGTGTTTAGGACAGAGCCTGACACATAACAAATGCTTAATATTAGTTACTGGTATTTAATTATTTTGATGATGTTGATGGTGGTGATGGTAGTAGTGGTGGAGGTGAACAATTAGAGTGCTGAATCTTATAAGCTTTGCAGACTCAGGAAATTCTGATACTCTTCCAGATACTTATTAATTCACCCTGAGTGAATTTTCCTAATCTTGTGGCTTTTCCTCTGAGCTTCACTAGGTTACTGGCTAATGAAATAAATGCATGCAAATATGTTAATTGCTACTGGTGAATAATAAAGATGTATTTTTACCCTTTAATAAGTATTCACATTTTAACAAAAATTTAATGTCTAAACTTAGGAATGAATGGCTAAGGCTGGAGTTACTGTGACATGCAGTTAATAAATATGTTTGAAAACAAGTTTGAAACATGTTTAACCACACTTACCACACAACACTTTCTCCTCAAATATGTTGGGTCAGCCCTTCCTGCAGCCTGCAGCTAATTCCCCTGCACATTCTCCTAAAGGGTGGAAATTAACAGTTCTAACCAAATCTGCCTCAACACTTGCAGGGCCTGAAGCAAGAGGACAAATTGAGACTCCTCAGCCCAGCTTCCCCCCCTCCCCATGGCCCCATCCTCACCTCTGGCTCCAGCCTGCACTGCAGAGAACAGAACACATGGCTTTGGACACCAGAGCCCTTCATCTCCAACCTTGGGTAATGTGCACTCCTTGGTCACTTCATGCATGCGCATTCCCAGCATTCTTCTCTAACTTTAAGAGAATAAACTCAAAGAAGAAAGAACCTGGAAACAGATTCAGGGTCACTTATGCTGAGAATCTTAGGGTCTCCAGTACCCAGCACACGATGATGTGGGTAGGAAGACACTGGTTCTGGATGGACACAGCCCTTGACCCAAGCATTCTCAGTTCATAGGAGCACAACCAAAAGAAAGCCAGAGCTGGACCCTTAAGCCCAAGACCTGGGGCCAGGGCTCGTTGGGCTGGCCTAAAGGTGGATGATGAAATATTCTCTGCTACAAACCACCATGATACAAGTTTACCTATGTAACAAACCTGCACATGTACTCTGAACTTAAAATTAAAGTTAAATAAAATCAACCACCTGCCAAAACAAAACAAAATAGGTGTCTAAACCTCTAGTGGCTAAAGAGGATAAGCAGGTAACCAAAGACATAGGGCTGGCTAGGTGTGCCAACATAAGCATATATTATTTTCCTGTCTTTTGTTCCTACTGATAGCTTTACGATATTTTGTCTTGTGCTATAGTAATGTATATCTTTCCTACATCATTTCCTAGGTTAGAGGATTCTTAGGAGAGGGATGAAATCTCATTCATTCCTGATTTCAGAGCAGAATATCTGAAACACAAGGTATGTTCAGAAAATATCCCTTTATTGAATTATTGAAAGAGATATCAGGAAATACGCCTTTATTGATCAATAGATTTATGTTGGGTCAATAGATAACTGGAATCATGAATGATAAATGACAAAAGAATGCTTAGAATGGAATTGAGCTGAGTGCAGTCTAAACATGCATGAAAGACCTATTGACAAGCAGTATCACACACTAAATTTGGAATTGAGATTCAGAAAGCCAAAGATCCAACTGGTGGCTATGACAGTCCGATGCTAAACCAAGACCCTCTGTTGCCCAGGCTGGAGTGCTCTTGGCTCACTGCAACCTCTGCCTCTCAGGTTCAAGCAATTCTCCTGCTCAGCCTCCTGAGTAGCTGGGATTACAGGCCCTGCCACCATGCTTGGCTAATTATTTTATATTTAGTAGAGATGGGGTTTCACTATGTTGGCCAGGCTGATCTCGAACTCCTAACCTCAAGTGATCTGTCTGCCTCGGCCTCCCAAAGTGCTGGGATTACAGGCATGAGCCACTGTACCCAACCTTTCTATGTGTTTCTTTTTATTTCTTTTTTTTTAATTCAAATTTTATTTTATATTCTGGGATTGAACATGCAGGTTTGTTTCCTGGGAATACTGAGTGATGCTGAGGTTTGGAGTATGACTGATCCCATCACCTAGGTAGTAAACATATTACTCAATAAGTAGATATTCAGCCCTTGTCCTTCTTCCTCCCTCCCATCTCTACTAGTCCTGTGAATTCCACCTTCATGTCCATGTGTACCTAATGTTTAGCTTCCACTTATAAGTGAAAATATAAGATGTTTGTTTTTCTGTTTCTTTGCTGATTTTGCTCAGGACAATGGCCTCCAGTTGCATCTATGTTGCTGCAAAGAGCATGGTTTCATTCTTTTTATGGCTGTGTTATATTCCATGGTGTGTATGTACCACATTTTCTTTATCCAATCCATCACTGATGGGCACCAAGGTTGATTATATGTCTTTGCTTTTGTGAATAGTGCTGCAATAAATGTTCAAGTGCATGCGTCTTTTTCACAGAACAATTTATTTTCCTTTGGGTCTATACCTAGTAATGGGATTGCTGGGTCAAATGGCTGTTCTGTTTGTAGTTCTTTGAGAAATTGTCAAACAGCCTTCCACTGTGGCTGAACTAATTTATATTCCCATCAAGAGTGTCTAAGTGTTCCCTTTTCTCCACAGACTTGCCAGCACCTGTTGTTTTTTGACTTTTTACTAATAGCCATTCTAACTGGTGTGGGATGGTAGTTTATTGTGATTTTGATTTGAATTTCTCTGATGATTAGTGACATTTAGCATTTTTTCATATATGTGTTGACCACTTGTATGTCTTCTTTTGAGAAGTGTCTGTTCATATCCTTTTCTTACTTTTAAGTGGGATTATTTTGTTTTTCTTTGTTGAATACTTTAAGTTCCTTGTTCCTTATAGATTCTGGATATTAGACCTTCATCAGATGTGCAGTTTGTAAATACTTTATCCTATTCTGTAGGTTATCTGTTTAGTCTAGTGATAGTTTCTTTTGCTGCGCAGAAGCTCTTTGGTTTAATTCATTCCCGCGTGTCAATTTTTGTTTTTGCTGCAGTTTCTTTAGAGGACTTAGTCATAAATTCTTTCCCAAGGTTGATGTCCAGAATGCTATTTCCTAAGTTTTCTTATAGAATTTTTACAGTTTGAGGTGCTAAATTTAAGTCTTTGATCTGCCTTGAGTTAATTTTTATATATGGTGAGAAGTAGGGGTCCAATTTTATTCCTCTGCACGTGCTTATCCAGCTATCCCAGAGCCAACTATTGAAGAGGCAGTCATTTCCTCACAGCTTATTTTCATCTGCTTTGTGGAAGACTAGATGGTTGTAGGTGTGCAGCTTTATTTCTGTTTTCTCTATTCTGTTCCATTGGTCTATAATCTGCTTTTGTACCTTCCCTATTCTGTTCCATTGGTCTTAACATCTGTTTTTGTATCAGTACCATGCTGTACTGGTTACCGAAATGTTGTAGTACAGTTTGAAGTTGGGTAATGTGATACCTTCTTGTTCTTTTTGCTTAGGATTGCTTTGGCTATTAGTAATATGCTCATAGCATTTGTATTCTACCATAGCACTCACTACCCTCCACTGGAATAATGTGCACAAGTCTGTTTCCACCCACCACCTTACCCTGTGCGTCTCTCTCCAAGCAGATATCCCATCATATGACTGGCACAATGCACTGTGTATCACCAGTGGCCACTAAATATTTGGTGAATAGATGAATCAATAAAGAAGATCCTAGGCAGACATAGGCCTAGTAAAAACCCACTAAGATATAGAATTTAATGGCTTTGTATGTTTATTTTTATTATTTCCATTTTATAGTTTTGGAAACTGAACCTCTGGGAGATCTAACAACTTCACCCAAATCAAAAGACAGACGTAGTACAGCGTAATAGAAAATTCTGCTCTTCTTAAGAAGACACGAGCCATTTAGATGCATGTAACAGAAACATTTTTAAAAAACAGCCACACCTTAAAATATCTTGAGTTGAGAGGTTGCACTTTCCTCCCCCATTTGATGCATTCAATTACTGACTTCCTTCACGATTCTGTTAAAACACTGAATCCACTGCAAAGTTTCATTTGAAAGCAATAACATAATTCTGCACAGTGAGACCACAATAGGTTCTTTGCAGTTAACAGTAACTACAGGTACTGACTGTCTATCATGTACTGGTCACTAACTAAGAGCATCATATGAATAATTTCCTATTTCACATTTGAGAAACCTGAGGCTTGGGAGGAATAACCCATCAATGCTTTCATGCCCGGCAAATGTGGAAGTAGGATCTGTACTCCTCCTTACCTGACAATGGGGGCCATGTTTTGTTCTGCCATGCTGCGGGAACTTTCTTTCTGAGAGCATCTGCCTCAACTCTTTATTCCCTTCCTCATGGGAAATCAGGCCAGTACTGTACATTTCCATGACCCTCTAGTAATGCTTCTCTCATAGCCCTTAATTTATTATATGGTGCATACACTTATTCAGCAAGTATTTATTGAGTACTTATTAAGTCCCAGGCACTGAGCACAGCAATGAAGAAGACAAAATATCCTACCTTGCCCCTCTGCCAGACTATAAGTCACATACAGGCAGGGGATATGTTTGCCTTCTTCCTCTCATATCTTATTGAATAAGATCATTAAATTGACATGGATTCAAAACACTGAATAACTGCTTCGACACAACAGAATACTAACCCAAATTATACATAGAGACCTCTAATCCAATGCTCACTTTCAGACAAATGAGAAGTGTTTAGTATTGGCGTGCCATGCAGCGAACATAGAACCAAACACAAATGGGGAAGGAAAACAGAGACAATAACTTTTTTTACTCTCACATAAGTAGAAACTAACTGCTCTTCAACCTGAACGTAATTATTTTGGCCTTGAAGCTGATAGGTGTTCATTTCAAATAAAGGCTATTATGAGAAAAAAAAAGTGTCATGTATAAAAAACTATGTTAATGAAGCTGAGATTCTGTAATTACAATCACACGAAACTCAACCACAGTTTATACTTCCTATTGCTTGTGTGTCAGGAGATCATTTCTCTTATGATATGCTCATGGTGAACACAGGTGGGAAAATGCATCTCCAGTGAAAAAAGACAATTCTTTATCTTAAGAATGATCCCAGAGCATCTGTTATTAAATCTCTCAGCTCACAGAAGCACAACATAGACAGAAAGGAACACCTAGTGAAAGAAATATTCACTCAGGCTCCAGATACCATTTCACCTGCTGAAGGTGCCTAGGGGTATACATCTGCTGGATGGTAATTAGGTGTTTTCAAAAACCCTCCAATCTATCTGATTGCTTTCCACCATTACTTCTGAGAATAACTTTCCCAAACTCTCACTTCAAAGCTATCTAGAAGTGCTTTGTGATTCTAATTCTTTTAAAGTGCAGGATGCGTGTGCATTTGTGTATTACCTAGACATACTCCATGTTAATGGCAGTGACTTCCTTGTCAGACATCATGCCACTACAATAGGAGTTAGCCTGCAATTTACGAGTACAGGCTTTGTTGTCCTATATCCCAACTGTGCTGTGAATTCAGCTGTCTGACTTTGGAGAAGTTCTGTAACCTCTCTGAGCCTTAGTTTCCTCAGCTGGAAAATGTAGCTAATGTTCCTACCTTACAGGATTGTTGAAAGAACAAAATAAGATGATATATCCAAAGCATTCTTAATAAAGGAAATTTTATGAAGTCAGCTCTACTATCTTGGCAAGTCATTTAGCCTCTCTGAGACCAGTTTCCTGATCCTATAAAATGGGAATACTCATTCATAGGCAATTTTTCCAGAATTAAATTAATTATCACATGGATAGCAAAGATATGGAATCAATCTAAGTGTCCTTCAGTGGATGAATGAATAAAGGAAATGTGGTACATACACATGATGGAATACTATATGACCATTAAAAAAGAATTAAATCTTATCATGTGTAGCAATGTAAATGGCACTGGAGGTTATTATGTTAAATAAAACAAGCCAGGCACAGAAAGACAAATATTGCCCGTTCTCACTCATATGTGAAAGCTAAAAAAATTAATCTCAAGGAGGTAGGGAGTAGAATGATAGAGGCTAGAATGACAGTAGAATGGAAAGTGTGTGTGGGTAGGAGGGGGAGAATGAAAATAAGCCTGTTAACCGGTTCAAACACAGTTAGATAGAAGAAACGCATTGTAATGTTTGATACCAAATTAGGGTGACTATAGTTAAAAAACAATGTATTGCACATCTCAAAATAGCTAGAAGACAGGTTTTGAAATGTTCCCAACACATAGAAATGACAGATGCTTGAGGTGATGAATATCCTATGTACCATGACTTGATCATGACACATGTTATGCATGTAACAAAATATTATGTTTACCCAGTAAATATGCACAAATGTTATACATTGATAAAAATAAAGTTAAACATGCTTCTTTAAAATTAATTAATTAATGCACGGAGAGTGCTTAATACAGTGTCTGAGATGACACAGTAAGTAGCTGCTCAATAAATGTTATTAATAGTATTGTTACTTTCATTATCATCACCATCATTACCACTGTTATCACCAGATAATCTGATTAAGGGTGAGGACCATGTCTTACAAATATTTCCTCAGCCCAAATTTTGGGAAGCTAAATATTGCTTAAAATCTGTGGGTAGCTATCATGAGAATTTCTGGATGAAATCTCTGCAGCATAAAGACATACCACCATGGAAAGGGGCTCCTGATTTTAATAATAAGACATTAAAACTATAACATTAAAACTCAATATTCCAGGATTAACATACAAAGCTTTTCATGTTTGAGTGCCTACAGGCTTGAATAGCACCAAGCAAAAGTATCTCATTGCAAAAATAATTCCAAATAGCATTCTTTGAATTAATAAAAACTTTTTTTTTAATGACAAGACAACTTAAATGAAACTCAGGGATATTTCCATTTCAACTGATATCAAGATCAAAGGGTTGCATCTCATGGGACGTCAGAAATGAGAGAACTTGTAAGTGGCAGAGGTTAGAACCTAAGAGCTGTATCAAATGTGGGAAGAACAGGAGTGTCCAGGGAGCTGTAAACACACTTTGAAAAACTGCCAATCCGATCTCACTGGCTTGAAGACAAAGAACCAGAATGTTGCCTGCCTGAAACCAAGCCACTTAAGGGCCTCTGAGAGGGTCACAGGCCATTTCCATGATGGGTGACCTTGTATAGTCTGCCATAGGAGTAATACCGTGGAACTGCCAACAGTTCTACAAGATGAGTCCTTATTAATCAGAGAAAAATGACCAACAGGAGCTAAAGCAACTTCCAGTTTTGGTAGAAGACCAAGTCCGTGTTCAATTTCCTTTTTCTCCCTTCTCTTCTCTGACTTTTCACATCACCCTATAGGTTGACACCTGGGACAGTGAAGCAGCAAGAACACTAACATCCACTGAGAACTTGTGATATAAGTACAACTCTATAGGGTAGGTAGCCATATTTCTATTTTACACATGAGGATACTGAGGCTCACAGGGGTTAAATAACTTGCCAGAGCTCGAATTAGAAGAACTGATTTCTCTCCTTCCATGAGAACTGGCGCAGTATGTCTGTTCCCTACTGTAACTTCAGCACCTAATTGATACTTTCTAAGCATTCTTCAGCAAATATTAACAATCCACTTTCTCAGCTACATACAAAATCTGACTTTCTTAACATTTGTTGTAAAATGCAAACAGGAAAGCCTGTTTCTTTTATTTCTTCATTTAACAGATATTTACAAGTCCTTGCTGTGTTCCAGGCACTGGAGATACCTTTGGGAATATAATAGACTAAGAGCCCTACGCTTGTGGATCTTATGCCCTAATTGAAGAAGTGAGACAGTAAGTAACAAACTCTATAAATCAACACATTACTTATGATACCAGAGAAGACTCATTGGCTCAGAGAAGATGAATAACATAAACACCCACAAACCCACCAAAGTTGGAAATCATGTCTGGATGGAATTAGAGTTTTGATAGATATCATATTTTTGAAAATGTTAAACTGGCATATTTTTCATTCATCTTAAATCACAGTATCCTAGGCATCCACCCCCTGCTCTAAGGGGTTTCAGTGCCTCAGACAAAGAAAAGGCATCATCTACAATAACAAAATCCTTGTTCTATGTTGACTGTCAAATAGATTTATTTTGAGTCCATAACATGATAATAGTTTTGACAGTCAGGCATTGTCAAAAAGAGAAAAAATGTATGTAAATTGCAAAAACTTCTTTTCCATATCAAGAGACAGGCCTGGTGACTGTATCCATGAGGTTTTCCTACATGCCATGGGTAAAGGAAACTCAGGATAGAATATACTGTAAGTTCTCATCTAAGAGGGAAATAGAGAATGCTTTTAGGGTGATAAGAAACTTGGATTCTTATTTTTCATCAACCTTTATCCATCTTTGGTGGCCAATCCTCAGGGGAGTAATAAAACACAAGATATATTGATATGGGATGCTGTAAGCAGCTTTCTGCCTATAGCTCTGGGAGAATGCAACTAACTGGCAGTGTGCAACCTTCTGACCTGGAGCAGCTGCAGAAGAATATAAATGGCTGCATTGCATAGTCAGACAGAAAGCAACCCATTAAACTGACCTGCCTCCCTAGATAACACCACAGTGCTACATAGATTGGAATGACTGGGATAATATGGGAAAGATCTAAAAGTTTCTGGTATCTCTAGTATTTGAAATTTAAGAACCAAGAAGGGCCTGCCATGGGTCTGCTAGGGCAATTTTTAAGGACTTCCTCAAAGCTGAAGTAAGGGTGGTGGAAATCATTTAATATCATGGCTCAGACCCAAAGGTAGCGAAATTAATCCAAGTTATGGGACAAGAAAGAGGAAATAGGAAGGAAACCCATGGTGGGAAGAACAAATCTATCACCTTTGAATTTGAGACATATGTAGAAAGAGGCTCAGTGACCAGGCTGGACAAGAATTAAACTCAATGAAGGCCAAGAAGAGCCCAGGTAACAGTCCAGCGACCTGCATTCTTTCCTTCATCACTGCGAGTACACAAAAGATTTTTCTTTGCTTAATGCCACTTGGATTTTGAGGAAGGACAGGGAAAACTTTTGAGAGGAAATAAACATGCATAAAGTGAATTTCATTTATTAATCTGACTGATTATGTATCCAAAAGAACCTGAGCTAATCTGAAAGAGACCGTTTAAAACTTGCAGGTAATAAAATACCTAGAATTATGTTTTTTCCAGCCAGCCTTGTTCAGCAGAGAATAAAGTTAATGGAGTTGTAGTGTGTAAATCTTGGTCTCTGGGTTAAAGGGATACTAACTCAGCCATTATGATTTATCCTGCCTTCTTCTGAACGCACATGGAGCCAGCTGATTTTATTTTAGAACATTTGGGGAGTGCAATTGCTATTCTGGTGGGTGTCCAGATATTAAGAGTTTCTGTTTATGACTTCTGAGAGCTGTTTGTTGGAAAGAAGTGTTCTTTTGCCTGCTAATGTACCTAAAAACTCTCTAATGAAAACTGCTTAATAAGCCCCATGAAAGATTTACCTGAGATAGAAAGAGGAATTTACTGGCAGAACATGGCTCACTTTCCTTCCTATTTTCTTGCCCATGTATCACTGGTCTAAAACTCTTCTTTGAAAAGTTAAAATATCTCCCCACGCTGGTTTCTATTTTTCATAGCTTCCTTCCAAGTAGTCGTCCTTCTCCCAAGGCATGTGAAAATTCATGCTGACCTCCACCTTCTCAGAGCCTTTTTCTTTAAATACCACTTAGGCATCTAGACCTTTCTGGCTTTTTCTCCATAACAAGTCACTATTGACTAAGCTATTTTCCTCTTCGAGCGTATTTACATTTTGTCAGATTTTATTCCAAATCTCGAATCAGCAGCTCAATCAGGGACAAAGTCTTTTGGCCTTAGAAAAAAAAGGGTGTGTTTCATTCATTAATGCCCTCAAGCCAAAGGCCAGAAAAAATGTACCTTAATTTAAATAATGTTGGGATTATTCACTTGCTACAATGAGAGCTGATGACATTGAGACTGAGGTGACAGTTGGGTGTTAGAGAGAGCTTATTACAAAATTTGGGCTTATGTTACATGATTTGGGAGATAATGCTAGGAAATGGGATATTGCTTTGAATTGGATGTTATCTAGAAACTTGGATAATTCTATGATTGAGTATCTTAATAATTCTTACCTAGGAGATGAGAACATAGGACAAGGTGAAAACTGTTAGGAAACCAGCAGTCACTCAAACTGTTATAGGAGATACTTGGTCATTTTTTTGTGATTTAGAAAATGTTTATACTTTTATCTATGTTCTTACATGATTAGAGTCCTTGTCTTGACCCCAGCATCTCAACATGGTCTTGTGTGATGCTGATGTTCTGTGAAATTGTTTGGGTTAACCAAGAGAACACCACAGCCCCACTGTGTGTGAGGCTGGCTCCCCCCTCTCAGGGCTGCTTTTCCGACCCTCAGTTTGCTTGTTCATTCACTCATTTGTAGTGGTTGATCAAAATTAATGAGTATATAATTCATTGATCTGCTTGCTTGATATCTGATCTGCTCCTTATATTAGAAAATAAGCTCCGTAACATCAGATGCCATGTTTGTTTTGATCATTTTATACCAAGTGACTCCTCAGTGCCAAAGGAACAAATCACCTGGCAGACTGAGGAATCTTGGAAGGTCTCAAGTCAGATACTGATAATTAAATTAAATCTTATGGTTTAAAGCATTGGAGAAATGAGAAGGGATATAAAGTCAGCCAGCTATTTTGTGCTCCAAAAAGCCAAACTTTTCAATGGAAAAAAAATAAACATACTAATTTTAAGATATACTATTTGTTCTCAGGGCTAGCCATATGGGTATGCTTCTTTATTAGACTATTTCTTTCAGATAACCTGCCAAGCTATTTAAAATGCCCAATTTTCAATGCTCCATTATCCCCAGAGAGAAGTCCCTAGGTGTCCTGGGTGATCAAAAGAAAGGTTTAGGGAAATACTAACTTACATTGTCATTTTATAGGGTAAATCATTCAGCTAAGATTGTCCAGCTGATTAGAACATTAGACAACAAAAACAGTGTTCCTCATCAAGCAAGCTATTCTGAAATAGATTATTTCTTCAGACTTGATTTCAAGACATTTCAGTGCTTGCCTAATACTTAGCTTAGATTGGATGGTTTTTAAAAAGTTATATTTTTCCCATGTGTCTGAACATATAAGTATTTTGGTTGCTTTGTTAGTTGGGAATCTTTCTGAAAAGAGAATTGGGTCCAAAGAAGCAAAAGTCTTACTAACATTGATTTTCAGTAGCATTACCACTAACGTCCTGGTTTTCTCTGACCTGTCTCTTTGAAATGCACTTCTCTCAGTTGGGCAGATTAATTGATTCTCTCACCCAAGTAAAAGTCATCCAGCCTCTTTGGGTGCCAGATACTTTGCCAGATTCCATAAAAACAGATATGATAGTGCTCTTCTAGGTTATAGTCACAAGGGAAAGCCAACATTGAACAAGAAATTACTGATGAGCTGAGTATCACCAATGAGAGGCACAAAACACCACTCAACATACAGAATGCCCATCCAGACCCACAGGTGGAGGGGAACAACATGGGTTACAAACTAGGAAAAACAGCATTGGCTAAGATGTTTTTCTTTGCATGTCTTGTGGTTTTGAGTTGTAATTTCTAATCTGACATTTGTAATTCTAATGATACCAAATCTTAACGTAAAAATGAATTGTCAATATTCTGATCATGATATTACACTATAATTTTATGAGGTGGTACCAGTAGAGGAAACTGAGTAAAGGGTACATGAGATCTAGCTGTATTATTTTGTATAAGTGCATGTGAATCTGTAAATATCTCAACACAAATGTTTGGTTCTAACATCTTGATAACTTGCAGGGATTGGTTTGTTTTATGTGTTGGAGAGAAGACTCTGGGGTTATTAACAAATGACAACTCAGCTGTCACAACTCCAAAAGCACTGAAATTCTCAGCTATTTGGATGCTTGGCTTACATTAACTGCTCTTCACATCTTTAGTGATTGAATGACTGAAGGAATTTTTAGTGAGTAGAAGGGCTCAAGCTGCTAACCTCAACGGCAACGTCTTGGTCATTACAGTGAAATATTCACTTTGTGTTTAAGAGGGGATCTTAGGAGGTCAGTCAGCCAATTTCATTTTCAGAGATCACACATATAATAGCTTCTGTGAGTTAGGAACACATTTTTAAACTAGAAATTGCAATTCAAGCCAGGATTGTTTACATTTCTCCTGTTAATATTTTATTCTTTATTTCTAACAAGACCTAGCCGAGACATTGAGGGACCAGCTAAATACAGAGGGCTGAATTATTAAAAGGATTCTCTCTGAGTGCCTCAGGAACTACACAGGCTTTTCTAGTTAACATTTCCATCGAGGCAAGAGGGGTCAGGACCCATTTCAGGCACAAAGATTGGAGCTGGCAGAGTCAACCATGATAATATGGCCCTGGAATTCATGGCTTGGTTTTCCTTGGAAGGTGTAATTGATAACCCACATGTATCCAGCCATTAATATAAGTAAACGTCTAGGATTTGCCTTTTCTCTTATACCCTACACTGAAACTAGGTAAACAAACTTCTTCTCTATCTTTTCCAAGATGGGCCAAACCTCAGAATTAAAGAGTGTTCATGTTTATTAACTAGTGAATCACCAATCCGTCCACCTATACTTCCATCATCACAATGAAGAGGAACAGCTGATGTTTATTATCTACTTACTACATAACAGGCAGTGTGCTGAAAATTTTATAAAATTCATGTCATATCATTTAAACTTCACAAAAAGTATTACCTCCATTTTACAAATAAGTAAATCCAGGTACATCAAGATCAATTGCCTTACGATCACTTAGCCAATACTGAGAACTCCCAAATTTAAATTGCTAGCCCTGAACTTTCTCTTGAGTTTCAGCCTCAGCTTTACATTCAAACATCTCCAGTTGTATGTCTAATACATACCTCAAACATAGCATGTGCAAAAACAAAATGTTGACTCTCCTCCCCAACTCATCCTCATGGAAACCTCAGGACACTCCACTCAGTGAATGTCAGCCACCATGTATCCAGTTCCTTAGGCCAAAAACTATAGAGTTAACCTGAACATCCCCTTCCCTCTCCCCCTACATCCTAGTTACCAGCTTGTCCAATCAGCTCTACCTTCAAATAGAGCCAGAATGTGGCTGTTTCTCACCATCTCCAGTGAGACCGCTGCAATATCTTACCCTGTCAACTGTAATAGCCTTCCAGCTGGTCTTTCCACTTCTGCATTTGACTTTCTACAGTAGATTCAAACACATATAGTGAGAATAATCTTTTATAATTTTATATATCAAATCACTCCTTGGCTCAGAGCTCTCATTGTATTCGTTGTTTTGTCATCCCTACCTCTCAGCTTGGCTTTGATAGATGGAATCAATATTCATAACAGGGTCCTTCACCACTTCAGTGTTAAATTCCAGTAAAAACAATGAAAAACCCACAGGTTCAAAATTGCTAGACTGACAGAAACTAAGAAATTATCCAGCACTATGGTCTCATTTTCAGAGCAGGAAACTGAAGCTCAGGAATATTTGATGACCTCCAAAGGTCAAGTAGCTAATAAATAGCTGAACTTGGTTTTATATTGAGGATCCCTGGCTCCCAGCCAGTGCTTTATACATGATGTCACACTGTTTTCACTTTCCTGGTTGCTATGAGCGGAAACTTCTATATGTGTCAAAACCACAAATGATCAATAAAACCAAAATCTATGGAAAAATAGATATATAAAATTATAAATTCTAAGCAATTGCCTGATAGCACTAATTTACTGTGGCTGTAGAGGTGGTCAGACAATACGACTGCTATATTATTTTTCAGTTAAACTAATATAGGCTATGGATGCTTTGTGAGTACATATTATTATTTCCAAGTCCACATTATGGTGTTATTTATGTAAAATATTTTGATGGCCTTGGGAAGTAATAGCCAGCTGTATTAACCTTCTAACTGATGATAAAGACTGTCTCAGCAAAAATAAATGTTGTTACTTCAAACTAAATTTAAATGATCTCATTTTATTTATTTATCGCAGAAGTACAGAAAGACAAAAACATGAGCTGTGTCTACCATGGTTGTAATCCCAGAACCTGGCACATAGTATCAGCTCAATACATGTTAATGAATAAATGAATAAATAAGTAAATCATGTTTATATAGAAATTCTTATAATAGAAAAAAAATTTTAATATAAATTCCAATCATAAGGGATTGTACATATAATTTATGGGACATTCACACAATGAAATAAAATTCTCATGAAGTAGAGGTACATTTACTGGCATGGAAAACGTTCAAAGTATGTCACTTCATTTAAAAAGTTGTTTATAGAAAGTTGATGTTTGATGTAATTTTTTTTTTTTTTTTGAGATGGATTCTCACTCTGTTGCTCAGGTTAGAGTGCAATGGCACAATCTCAACTCACTGCAACCTCTGCCTCCCAGGTTCAAGCAATTCTCCTGCCTCAGCCTCCTGAGTAGCTGGGAGTACAGGCACACATCACCATGCCTGGCTAATTTTCTTTTCTTTTCTTTTCTTTTTGTTTCTTTAGTAGAGATGGGATTTCACCATGTTGGCCAGACTGGTCTCAAACTCCTGATCTCCTGATATGCCTGTCTTGGCCTCCCAAAGTGCTGGGATTACAGGCAATGCTATGTTTTAAATACAAGGATATATGGATATGTGGACAAAGAGAAAGAAGGAAAGAAGCGTGGGAAGGAGAGAGGAAAGGAGGAAGGAAAGAATGAAGGAAGAGAAGAAAGACAAAAAGCCTGGGAAGATATTTTCTAAAATGTTTCTGTAGGTGATAGTTATAAATAATCTATTTTTATATATTTTTGTGGTAGTAAAGTTGATCACTTATATTATTATTTTAAAAAATGCCTGGCACAGAGAGTCAAATTTCATTGGTAACCTCATGTCCCCTAACTGAGAATGAAAATACTGATCGCCATTATTTTCTTTCACCACCACAACCACCAACAAAAAAACTCCCAAACCAAATTAACATCTATTTCCCAGCATTTTCAACTACTGTCTCAAAAGGATTTCCACTGAAGTATCTGAGTATGAGAGCTTTATGGATTTTGTAAATCAGATTCTATTCCTTTCTAAATGCAATTCCTGTACAACAGTAGGTATCCAATGGTAACTAAGCAGGGTTATTTAAACAACGCATAAATATTTCATAGTGTGCGAAAGCCACAAATGCCAAACTCTAAAATGTCTGCAAACATGCAAGATTTCCAGTTCCAAGAATGTAATTATTGTCTTGGGATTTGCGGGGTGTCTTGTTGAAGACCCTTTTCATTTTGATAAAACGATGATGTTGCAAAGAGAATAATGCTCTAACATCCTATGTTAACCTCAATGGTTCTGATCAAGGGGAAAGATTCTTTTTGTAAATAATTTAAGAGAACACTACCTAAAGCCTTTTGTTATCTGTTAGCATCAAAGAATGCTTCTCCACTAGTCCACTGTCTGGGAAAATAGGTTTATATCACAATAGGCTGTGTGGCCACAGTACGACAACTTCAAAATCATTATTATTAGTAAAGGCTGCCAACACCATTTAGACTACATTAAAAGTAAGTTTTGGTATTTCACCTTCCTTTCCCCCCATTCTAATTACACAATAAAGATATTTTTTAAATAACCCAGTAATTCAGATATGGATTTTAAAATTAGAAGGAAAAATTATAGTCAAAATACAGTTCCATAAGTTCTTATACAGTTCTATAAGACACTTATTTTATAAAAATAGGTAAAAATGAAAAGGAAGAATGCTGTTTTAACATGCAACAATAAAAGATGCTTCCAAAAACCAGACAACTGACATGTACAAAATACACATGCTGCATAAATCAGTGAGCAAAGAGAAAGAAGAGAACTTCTGCAAATTATAAAGGACTATCCAGAAATTCACTTGCATCTCCAAGAAGCCCCAAAGATACCCTGGACTCTACACCATTACTGACACCTGACACTGGTTAGATGCTTTCCTGGATAAACCCAATGACAAAATGCCCTCAATAACCTGGAAAATATGCTGGAAGTGTCTGTGACCCTACACCATTTTGAGAAACGAAAGGAAGTAACCCTAGGTGGTTTACATCCTAGACCACTAGTCAAATCAGAACATCAGATAATTCTCCACTTCCAGATGCTTGATTAATAACTGCCCATTTTAGTATTCATATTTACAAGTGGGCTGATTTTATATAAACAGAGACAATTCCTTCAGGCAGAAGGGAGAATAGTGGGCTCATCAAGCATCAGATGTTGATTTTCTAAAACACCAAAATACTGAGTGCTCAGCTTCTGCAATAAAGATCCAGATCTGTGGCTAGAACCTTCCATGTTGGGCACACCTGTTCAACGTGGCTGGATATTGTGCGGCAGATTCACTACATGAATTGTGGAAAGAGATTTGGGGAGATGGTTCAGAAGAATAACAACGTCCCCACTTTGAGGGAGTATATTTAAAACCCACTCAGCTAAAGAATATCCTTTCCCCTACTCTCTGAGTGACTTCATAGTTCCAGTGATTTCTAAATATGTGACAGGAACTTGGATTATTGGAATAGGCAGATATACTCTTTGGAGTGGATAAAAATCAAAAACAAAAGCCACTTCAAAGCTCTAAAGAAGGCAGCATCTTGATCTTCAGTTTCTTATGAAGATCAGGAGTGATGATAGCCATGAAGAGCCATATTTGACAATGTTCCAAGAAACTCTGTCATGTTTGATATTACAGTCACATTTAATCTCTAGGAGAATTGCTGAAATGCCCACTTTAGGCATTATCATTCACCTTGGCATGCTCAAAATGTGCTCCTTTGTGTACTAGCCCTACAAGTGACTCCTCAAAATATGCAATCATAATCTAGTGAGTTAGGAAATGTTGTATACTATGTATCTGTAGAGGTTTCTAATAGGTGTTTCACAATTAAGGACTTTATAAGTCCTACTGGAGAGAAAGCTGTTAACTTCCTTTA
This sequence comes from Cebus imitator, assembly GCF_001604975.1. NCBI lineage: Eukaryota > Metazoa > Chordata > Mammalia > Primates > Cebidae > Cebus > Cebus imitator. Next base: position 1,749,671 of record NW_016107462.1, on the reverse strand, counting down.
ACTGCATGTCTCCAGATTTCTTTAACCACAGATTCCCTTTAATAGTTACTGAGTTTAGACTTACTACCTGCCATCTATAAAATAAAGATAGCAATGCCTTACTCTCAGGAATTATAAAAAGGGTTAGGTGAGAAAGTCCCTGAAACACAGTAGGTGAGAAATCCTATTGTGAGTCCATTTTATCATTCTTGTATTGTAACTCCAAAGCGTTTCATTTGAACACACATGTTTATAGTGTGCTAATGATGCATAGATAATGAGAAAAAAAATTTATGACCTGGAGTTTGCATTACAATGGGGAGGCAAGTACGTGCAGCAGTGACTCTAACATAGGACAGATATTTCTAAGTGCTACAATAGAAGTACAAAGAACTAAAGAGTATAGGAGAGAAGGCAGCCAAAACCCACTGATGTATGGGGACTAATTTTTTAAAGGAGACAAGACTAAAGGTTAGAGGTGAAACCTGAATGTTGGAGGCATCCTGGCAGAGAAATGTTTTGGACTGATCTTCTAAGCACAAGGTATAATACAAGCAAAGGCATGGCAGCATAAAAACGTGGCAGAAAAGAGCTATTGATATAACAAAGACATACATAAAGATAAATTATTATGCTGCCTAAGCTGTATGTGAACAAAATTCTTCTAATAATCTATTTCCAACACCAAATATATATTTTAAATATATAAAAATAACATAACTCCACTAGAGAGGTGGCTGCCACACCCACATTCCTCAATTAGGAAACTTCCTGGCTCATAGTACCTACTTAGGGATGACTCTAGACAGCCATGTAGTGTACCTACCACATCACATCTTTGATCACCTCCAGGATGGAGAGTACCCAGCCAACTAGCTGGCCAGGAGCCCATGTGGCATGCTGGCATGAATAGCACTGCCTACAGAGAAATGAGTTGATCCATTAAGATTCTCATTCTCTGATATTTAAGTAGGGAAATAAGGAAAGAATAAAATTTGCAGCAATGTCTGAATTTGAATGAATGCAAAGGAAAAGGAGGCTCTTGAGGTAGTATACAGGTCAGGAAGGACACTAACAAGATACATGGTGAGTGTGTTGAATTTATGAATCATAAGGAAACAGAAGCTGAGGGAGAGTTAAAAAAAAATCAAGGCTGAATGTCAGCTAGTTGATAATGGACCAGAAGCAAGAAAAGATGCCAGAAGTTAAGACCAAGAAAGTAGCTGAAGCTGGGAATTGCCAGAGCATACAGGATCTTCTACTGCTCAGATCTGCAGGGATGCTTCCCATTCAACTCCATTTCCTGTGAGCCACAATGATGTCAAAATGCCTGTTACAGATTGTCAAGAGAGCCCATTGGCCTAGTGACCATAAACATCCATGCACTTTTGTTGATCTGAATGACTTTGTTCTATGCCACTAAATGAGCTAACTTAAACCAAGTTTGAAATAAAGAAGAACAAAGAAATCATCTATAATCTCATTGCTCACACATAATAATCATTTTCTGGTATTCCTCTCTGGTCCTTTTGATGTATAATTTTACTTTAAATGCTTTTCACATACAATCTATAGAAAACAGGCAATTAAAATTCAGATAATTCAAGCAAAGGCAAAAGTGATTGTTACCTAAAATATTTAACAACTTGGAAGTTAATAGGTTGGGGTTGAAAGCTTGGTGCACTTCATTGCCTCAATTAATTTCCTTACTGCCCAGAATGCATTTTGCTTCTAGACAGAGCCCTTCTCTGATTTTAGAAGCTCTCACTCATTTGCTATGTGCATGACCTAAGACATAGCCTTCACATTCTTCCATTCAGGCTCCATTATGCTGGTGAGTACTTTGCAACTACAAAGAAAGGAGTGAAATGGAAGGCTATAAACTTAATTAATATTAAATATTAATCCTTCACAAATTAAGGTACAATTTGCCGTTAAATGTTAAACGCATTCTTATAGCATCCCTAAAGGGTAGGTAGAATACTTCCTTCTTGTATATGGAAAAGTGGATAACCCAAGAAGGTCAATGACTTTCTCAATGTCAAATAGCAGCATAATTAGTAATGACAACTAGGACTCGATAGTTCTGAAGCTCCATTTCCTTCCATTTAGTCTTACATTTTTAGATGCCTCCAAAGTAGCTGAAACAGTGTCAGTATCTTAAAGGCACAACATAAATACAATTCAATCCTCCCTTCAAAGCCCTCACTATATAGTGTGAGAGACAGATATAAGCAAAGTATTATAACAAATATAAAACTCAACTCATCATCATCATCCTTATCATCATGATCAACAGCAACAGCATAGCGGTTGCTTTGGTACTAACTTAAACTCTTTCAGTGCTCAAACAGCCAAAATAATTTAAGTACTACGCATTGCTCCATTTTACAGATGTAGAAACAAGACTTTGAGAGATTAATCATTTGTTTGATGTCACAAAGCTAAAAAATGCTATATTTAGGACCTGACCTCATGTCTATCAGGCAGCAAAATTCAGGCTTATAACCCTATATTGACATGCCTCTTGTATTTAATGTTTCTATAAATTGCTTCAGGAAAAATATGAGGAATAAATTAATTACAATGTAGAAACAATGGAAAAATCCCATATGGCTTATTGGCTTCTATGTGGGTTACTTTAGAATTCTCTTTTATCAAACCCTCATCTCCAAAGACCACTACCCCACAAGTAAAAACACTGAGATCGGGTCCTTGCTTTTCCATTCAGCTTTCACCAAGAATGCTTAGATAACAGTGGAATAACCCAACAAAAATCTCACAACATTTTTATGATGCTCTCTTAATTCTGCTGATGGAGATTCTTCCTAGATAATTGGGATGGATTTTTTTTCCTATGAAAGATAGTGGATCAGCCAGCCTCAGAGTCTCATGCCTGTAATCCCTGCACTTTGAGAGGCTGAGGCAGGAGGATAGCTTGAGCCCAGGAGTTCAAGACCAGCCTGGGCAATGTGGTGAAAACCCATCTCTACAAAAAATGTAAAACTTAGCCAGGCATGGTGGCACATGCCTGTAGTTCTAGTTACTCCAAAGGCTGAGGTAGGAAATGGCCTGAGTCCAGAAGATCACAGCTTGAGTGAGCCAAGATAATACCACTGCACTCCAGCTTGGGTGACAGAGCAAAACCCTGTCAAAAAAATAACAGAAAGAAAGAAAGAGTGGTTCTTGGTCCATCACCAGCAGTGTTAACATTGGCTTCATTTTTCTACACACTTGAGACACTTGAGAAATTCTAAGAGTTATAAAGTTCACTAACTTGACAACATCTTAATTGCCGCCTCTTCACAATATGTAATAAAATGGCATTTACTTTCAACAACCCCCTTGTTAAAGTCATTGGGACTTAAAATGGTGTAAAATGAAAGCAATTCATTATAATTCCACTGAAGTAGACTTTCCTTGTGGGGTTGAATGTAATATCCTAGTTAAGGTTTCAATATTCTTATCACAAACTACAAGTTGGTTTCTGAATCAGCTTATAGAAAAGGAACAAAGAAAACGAAAACTCAGTGAAGGTGACTAATAGTCTATTAGCCTAGGAGTAAGAGTCAGAGTCTCAGAGGTTGCAGGCTTCAATGGAAAGGCAAAAGGCAGCTAATTTTACTCCTGGTGCCAAAAGTATATCTATACAGAAGGTCAGGCAATCACTATGCAACCTGTACAAAGTAGGTGCCACCTTTGACCATACAAAAGAAATAGGCAAAAGTCACAGCTTTAAATACTTTTCCACTAACAGCGTCTATTGACCCTGGCTCTGTCTTCTGTGATTCTACTTTGTCTGGTCCTCAGTCTTACAAACCAAAGGTACATTTTTGTCAGCTGCCAGGTTTGTGGGAAGGTTAATCACCCATGAACCAAGGGACTACTGTTTACAACAGAAATATCTTGTTGCAACAATTTTGGGGAATTTGGAAATAGCACATTCTATATGTTGAAAACTATCCTGGGATGACAAACACACAAATAACCTAAATAAGTTGGTTTTCAAGACTCAAGAAGTAATTTTCAGGATTCAAGATTGAAGCAATTTATCCAAAGAAAATGTATATGGTGGTTATGAGACAATCTCAGGAGTCAGATAGACCTGATATGAATTTTAGCTCTGTCATAAAATGGACTTGTAGATTATTTCATCTCCCTGAGTCTTTGTAAAATGGAGGTAAATAAGCAAATCTTCTTCACAGTCAGGGTTACAAGCTTTGTCAGAAGCCTTATATACTTTTGATTTTAATGTCATCATATCCTTTCAATGTAGGCACTTTTATTTTCCTTATTTTTTATTGATGAGGAAATTGAGATATCAAGAAGTTTAATATTTGCCAAGGTCATATAGCGGGAAATAGTTATACTGGGATACAACCTCAAGAATTTGAACTTGAGCATCAGAGTTTTCTGTTAAACTTCCATATAGCCTCTAAGGCAGGGGTTCCAAATGCCCAGACCACAGACGAATACCAGTCCATGGCCTGTCAGGAACTGGACCACACAGTAGGAGGTGAGCAGCAGGCGAGCAAGTGAATCTTCATCTGTATTTACAGCAGTTCCCTGCCATTCGCATTATGGCCTGAGCTCCACCTCCTGTCAGATCAGTGGCAGCATTAGATTCTCATAGGAACAAGAACTCTATTGTGAACTGTATATGTGAGATCTAGGTTGTGCAATCCTTATGAGAATCTAATGCCTGGTGATCTGTTACTGTCTCCCATCACCTGAAGATGGGACCATCTAGTTGCAGGAAAACAAGCTCAGGGTTCCCACTGAGTCTACATTATGGTGAGTTAATAATTATTTCATTACATAGTATAATGTAATAATAATAGACATAAAGTACACAATACATGTAATGTGCTTGAATCATCCCAAAACCATACCCCACACCTATCCCAGGTCTTGGAAAAATTGCTTTCCACAAAACCCATTCCAAGTACCAAAAAGGTTGGGGACCACTGCTCTAAGCACTCACTAAATATATATCATCACCATCACCATTACTACCTCCACACCTGCCTTTTGACTTTAGCTACCCCTGCCACTGCTGTGGCTGCTACTACAACTGCCGTGCTACTCTCACCACTAGTATAGCTAATACACATTGGAGAAAAAAAAATATTGTGCCTAGAGATGCAATACTTATCTTTTAAATATGAAAACACTTTAATCCACGTAGAATTTTCCATCTAAACCTTATTAGACAGTTTAACAGTAGAAGGCTCTATCCCGCTGAGGAAAGGTTTCCCAGACAACATGGCAACCTGCGTAATGCTATATTTGTTCTTATGTTTGTGTTCTCTTTAGAAAGGTACAAAGGAAAAAGAAAGAATAAGGGGGTGGGGAATATATTTGTTAATGTTGCCAAATGAGAATCAGCATAGAGCACTGAAGAAGCCCACTGCCCTAGTCCCATGGACCTTGCTGCTAGGGCCTGGCTCTGCCATGTGCTGAAGATGAAACGTGGAATAAATCACTCAACCTCAAGGGACCTCTGCTTTCTCACATCTAAGATCAGGTTGCCTCTAACTCTAATATTGAGTAAGTCTATAAAAATATCATCTTATAACAAAGCCCTAGGTGTAAGTAATCCTCCAAGAAACTCAAAACACACAGAAAAGCTTACCCAAAGGAGGTCTCTTCTGCTGGTTTAGCTACTTATTTTCTAATTAACCGAGAATGAGGATGGCCTGTCTTGAAATTTTCTTTGGAAGCTTTGAATTGAAATGCATGTCATTGCACACAGAATTTTATCTTCAGAAATCCTCCTAATGAGCCAGGGGAAGAGTACATTGTTCCTTTTTTAGGTAAATTTCATTGGAGTTCTTTATATTCTAACAAACTAATTAATGCTGAAGACTAGAAGACCTGAATAACAGTGCTCTGAATGCTTTATGTTTGCAGTGTTCTTTTCAGTTTACCAGAGCTTTTGTTTTTATTAGATCATGTGTTCCAAGCTTCAGACAAAACCAGTCGCTACACTTTAGATCCATAATGTCCAACTGCCTGTAGACATCTCTCTGGGGACACTCCACAGGTGCCATAAACTCCATAGCCCAAAGCTGAGCTCACTAAATCTGTAAAAAGTCCCTTCTGCTTTGTCTCTTTGGTGTCACCATTCACCTAATTCCAAAACGGAAACCTGGCCCTTCGTCACTCTCTTCTTCCTAGCCTCTCCCTGTAAAATCAGGACGTGTCTATTTTATCTCCTAAACATTTCTTGGCTCTCCTTTTTATCCTTGTTCTCTCTTTTCCCCATCTGTCACCTGGACTCCTGCAGTTCTGCTTAACTTGTCACCCTGTCTCTTTTTTTCCCAAATCCATTTTCCACATTTCTACTCTGGAAACAGCTAAAACACCCCCCACCGTAACTCCTGGGAATGGTTCTCCATCACTTTAAATTTTACAATATAAAACTCTAGGACCTTCACAAGCTGACCTAAACCTGCTTCTCTAGCCTCACATCCCATACTTCACACACAAGCCACACAAGGCTGCTTCTCATATCTGTGCTGTTGCTTATGATATCTGCTCTGCCACAGAGGCCACCTGCTATTGGCACATCTGGTCTTTCACCAGCCTGATTCTTCCTCAGCCCTGTAAACCTCAGTTCAAGAATTACATCCTCCAACCACAAAAATATAAAGAGAAAATGTTAAACTATTCTTACAATGTTCCCTGGAAGTGTTCTAAGCAAATTACAGGCATTGGCCTATTTAATTCTTCTTATATATTATATATATACATATATACACATATGTATTTTATATATATATACATATGTATTTTATATATATATACATATGTATTATATATATATATATATGCATATATACAGTGACTATATGTAAAATACTATTGCTATTCTCATTTTATAGATGGTGATATAGTTTAGATATTTGTCCCTACCCAAATCTCATGTTTAACTATAATTCCCAATGCTGGAGGTGGAGCTTGGTGGGAGGTGTTTGGGTCATGGGGGTGGATCCCTCATGGCTTGGTGCTGTTTTTGTGATAGTGAGTGAGTTCTCCCAAGATCTGGTCACTTCACCATGTGACATGCCTCTTCCTTGCTTTGCCTTCTACTATTAGTAAAGGCTTCCTGAGGACTACACAGAAGCTGAGCAGATGCCATCGCCATGCTTCCTGTAAAGTCTGCAGAACCATGAGCCAATTAAATCTTTTTTCTTTATAAATTACCCAGCCTCTGGTGTCTCTTGGTAGCAATGCAAGAACAGCCTAATACAGAGGAGAAACTGAGGAACAGAAAAGCTAAGTAGTACAATAGCAAGTGGCAGAGCTGGCAGGAGAGCTGGATCTCCCTGGCTCCAAAGTTCTGTTCTAAACTCCTATGCCACAGCCCTTCCAGTGAGGCTTCCCTGATTTCCCTTCATCATGCCATTCTCCCCACTGATGATACATAGTTACTGGAAGACCCAGAACTCTTGATTTCCATCTGATATAGCTGGCTATGTGCCCACCCAAATCTCATCTTGAATTGTCTCTCCCACAGTTTCCACATGTGTGGGAAGGGCCTGGTGGGAGGCTGTTGAATCTTGGGGGCAGGTCTTTCCCATGCTGTTCTCATGATAGTTAACAAGTCTCATGAGATCTGATGGTTCTGTAAGGGGGCGTTTCCTGGCATAAGCACTCTCTTTGCCTGCAGCCATCCACGTAAGATGGCTTCTTCCTCCTTGGCTTCTGCCATGATTGAGAGGCCTCCCCAGAGACATGTAACTGTAAGTTCATTAAACCCTTTTTCTGAATAAATTACTCAGTCTCGGGTATGTCTTTATTAGCAGTGTAAAAATGGACTAATACAGTAAATTGGTACCAGGAGAGTGGGGGACTGCTGAAGTGAATTTGGAACTGGGTAACAGATGTTGGAACAGTACAGAGGGGTCAGAAAAAGGTGAGAAAATTTGGGAAAGTTTGGAACTTCCTAGAGAGTTGTTGAATGGGTTTGACCAAATGCTGATAATTTTACAGCCAATGAAATCCAGGATGATGTGGTCTCAGATGGCAATGAAGAACTTGTTGGAACTGGAGAAGGTGATTCTTTTTACATTTCAGCAAAGAGACTGGTGGCATTTTACCTACGCCTTGAGATTTGTGGAACTTTGAACTTAGAAGAGATTATTTAGGCTAACTGGAAAAGAACATTTCTAAGCAGCGAAGCATTCAAGATTTGACTTGGGTGCTGTTAAAGGCATGTAGTTTCATAAGGGAAGCAGAGGATAAAAGTTCAGAAAATTTGCAGCCTGACAATGCAGTAGAAAAGAAAATCTCATTCTCTGAGGAGAAATTAAACCTGGCTGCAGAAATTTGCATGAGTAACAAAGAGCCAAATGTTAATCCCAAGACAGTGGGAAAAATGTCTTCAGGGTATGTCAGAGGTCTTCATGGCAGGCCCTCCCAACACAGGCTTGAAGACCTAGGTGGAAAAGATGTTTCCTAGGCTGGGCCAAGAGCCCCATGCTCTGTGCAGCCTAGGCACTTGGTGCTGTGCATCCCAACTGCTCCACCTGCAGCTAAAAGGGGCCAAGGTACAGCTTGGACAATGGCTCCAGAGGGTCCAAGCTCCAAGCCTTGGCAGCTTCCATGTGATGTTGAGCCCGCAATTACATAGACATCAAGAATTGAGGTTTGGGAACCTCCACCTAGATTTTAGAAGATGTATAGATATGCCTTGATGCTCAAGCAGAAGTTTGCTATTGGGGTGGGGCCCTCATGGAGAACCTCTGCTAAGCAGCGTGGAAAGGACATATGGGGTCAGAGGCCCCATAGAGAGTCCCTGATGGGCCTCTGCTTAGTGGAGCTGTGAGACAATGGCCACCATCCCCCAGATCTCAGAATGGTAGAGCCACTGACAGCTTGCACCATGCACCTGGAAAAGCTGCAGACAATGCCAGCCCCTGAAAGCAGCAGCCAGGAAGGAGGTTGTATCATGCAAAGCCACAGGGGTGGAGCTGCCCAAGACCATGGGAACCCACCTCTTATATCAGTGTGACCTGTATATGAGATATGGATTCAAAGGAGATCACTTTCGAGCTTTAAGATTTGACCACCCTGCTGTATTTTGGACTTACATGGGGACTGTAGCCCTATGTTTTGGCAATTACTCTCATTATGAATGGCTCTATTTACCCAATGCCTATACCCCCATTGTATCTAGGAAGTAACTAACTTGCTTTGATTTTACAAGCTAATAGACAGAAGGGATTTGCCTTGTCTCAGATGAAGCTTAGGACTGTGGACTTTTGAGTTAAGGCCAAAATGAGTTAAGACTTTGAGGGACCATTGGGAGGCATGGTTGGTTTTGAAATGTGAGGACATCAGGTTTGGGAGGGGTCAGGGGTGGAATGATATGGCTTGACTGTGTTCCCATCCAAATCTCATCTTGAACTATATCTCCAATAAGTCCCATATGTTGTGGGAGGGCCCCTGGAGGAGGTGGTTGAATCATGGAAGCAGGTTTTTCCTGTGCTATCTTCATGATAGTAAATAAGTCTCACAAGATCTGATGGTTCTATACGGGGAAGTTTCCCTGCACAAGCTCTCCTTGCCTGCTGCCATCCACACAAGAAGTGACTTGCTCTTCCTTGGCTTCTGCCATGATTGTGAGGCCTCCCCAGCCAGGTGAAACTCTAAGTTCCTTAAACCCTTTTTTCTATGTAAATTATGCAATCTCAGGTATGTCTTTATCAGCCATGTAAAAATGGACTAATACACCAACCCAGTGATTTATCCATTATAGTGCATTCAAACCATTAGTTTCCAAAGTCCATTCTTAGCAACACCTTCATTACAATATTCTAGCATGTGTATTAAAAACTGTAGTTATTCCTTTTCTTAAAATCATCCAAAAATGCGTAGTTCTGTACCTCACTCCAGACCTCTTGAATTAAACTCTCAAAGGGCAGAGCACAGGAACCTGTATTACTGACAACCTCTGTATTAAAGTCTATGCATATATCATAATATGGAGATTAAATCAGACAATACATGTATGGTACTTAGTCTACAAATTCTCACATAGTAAGTGCTCCAAAATATTAGCCCCTGTTGTGTTTACAGAGATCCTTATTATTGTTTGATACAAAGGAAAAAGACTAAACAAGAGCTAATGAACTTTCTATTCACTAAGAAAAAATGTAGAAAAGAAGAGAGATGACAAACCATGCTACTAGAACAATAACACATGAGGTCTTTTGTGATCAGGCAAATAATAACTTTGAAGGAAATATTACATTCGTGGTTTCCAGTTCCATGTTCTTTTGGATTTGTTTTAGGTAAACCACAGGGGAAGAAAAGATACAGATATATTTTTATTTTAGCAGTTCTATTCCTGAGAATAGTGGCGCCTACTTAAGTAACATGACCCCAAGTACAGGAATTAGGGTGATTAAAGATTTAAAAGCTTAGAGCCATCAGCACTGTCATACTATGAAGTCTCAAGCCTCAGAAAAGCAGAAATAGTCTGCTAATATAAACAACAGGAATCCGTCTGAGCTGGAGATAAGTATCTTATTCTAGAAAAGAAGATCTACAATAAAGTTAACCCCATGAGTAATGCATTAAAGTCTTGATAGACAAAATGATATCTTGAATATGGTATTTCATAGCTTCAAAATCTTGCTCTTTCTGTGTTTCTTATTATATATGTTTCACTTATTGAATCCAGTTATCTAACTTATCTTTCATCTAATCGTCAATTTGAAAATTTTTCTTTTTTCTTTTTTTTGAGATGGGGGTCTCACTCTGTCACTCAGGCTGGAGTGCAATGCTCCACTTGCACCTTGGCTCACTGCAACCTCCAACTCCGAGGTTCAAGTGATTCCCCTGCCTCAGCCTCCCAAGTAGCCGGGATTACAGGCACCTGCCACCATGCCTGGCTAATTTTTTGCATTTTTAGTAGAGATGGGGTTTTGCCATGTTGACCAGGTTGGTCTCAAACTCCTGACATCAGGTAATCCAACCACCAAAGTGCTGGGATTATAGGCATGAGCCACCAGTTTTTGCCTAGCATGTGCTAATTCCTAATCTCTAGTCACAAATGCCTAAAGCCAGGTGATCTACTATGACTTATTTTCTTGAGTTACTAAAGGCATAACTTTCATGTAAAGAATTGCGAGAAAGACAAATGTCAAAGGAAGCAACAAGAAGTGTATGGAGGCCGACAGGAACAGTTTTTTTTTTTTTTCATAAAGCATTTCCTAGTTTATTAGAATAATTATTGTTCTTAATATAATTGTTTATGTATCTGTCTTTCTAATACTCCTGGACAGTAGGGAAAGGGTTTCATTCAACATTGTGTTGTCAGATTGAGCACAGAATAGGCAATCAGTAAATGCTTGTTAAATGGAAGGAAAGAAGGAAGAAAGAAAGGAAGGATGGAAGGAAAGGAAAGGAAAAAGGTAGAATGGAAGGAAGGAAGGAAGGAAGAAAAGTTGGTTACTGGATGGTCATAATGCTTAGCAATTACAGTCAAAATGGATGTAAATTGAAAACTTGCGCAATAACAACACAATAAAAACATTCTATAAAACCACTTTCTCTACAAATAAATAAATGCCTGCCACATGCAGGAGTGTGTCAGTTACTAAAACTAAGAGCTTATATTACCTCTAAAGCCATATACAAAATAAACACAAGAACCACGTTCCTCACTCTCATGGAGCCTCCAGTCTTGGAGGAAAAAGAACATTAAACTTTTCAAATAGAAAGTTTCTCATGGCCATTGGGGAAGCACTAAATGATGGAGTGAATGAAAGAAAAGCTAGTGAGAAACTACGAAAATATTAGATGATAAAATGATGAAGGAATGGGAGTAGGTAACCTGGAGAAGACAAAGAAGATCATAAAAATGCTCTAGGACAATTAAACAGGCAAATCCTTACGTTAGGCATATTTAGGATGGCCATAGAATGCAAAACAATGACCAAAATGTAGATGTCACAAGGAAGTAGATTTGGGGTTAATTTGAGGGAAAGTAATCTCATTGTTGACCTCCAAACTTGAATCCTGGCCAATATTATGGAGACAGAGTGTACTGCCTGGCTCTATGCCAGTCACCCCAAATCAAATCCAATGAGAAAGTCTATGAGTTATTCTACGTGGAGTTGGCCATCTTGCTTGATACCATGTAAAAGACTTTACGGCATCGACTATTTTTATTTAATTGGCCTTAAAAACCCCTGTGTCTTAAGGAAATCTGTCACTCTCCCACCCTGACAGAGAAATGGAGGCATCAACTTATATAAATCCAATTCCCCTCCTCACATTCTTCCCATTATTTTGCATATCTTCCTCTTTGTCCTGAACTCAGCAGTTCTTAGTCTTAGGTTATACTGCCTCAGCTTTCTATTACCTCTTGATGACTTTTATGATCTTACCACAATTCCCGGAATCACCTGAAGGTTTTATCATGTGAAAATCAGAAATTATGCTTTAATGGTTAGCTCCTCTCATGAAATATTTGGCTAATCTACTGTATCTCAACCTACAGTTGAATTCTCCTTCTACCTGGTTACTCTGTATAACCTGGGTATTACCCACTTCTTTGCAACCTGAGATTATTTTATATTTTTCAGAATTGTCTGAGATATACACCATTCCTGCACCACTCAGATAGAAAAAAAGATGGTGATAATCTTTAGAAAGACACACATTTAAAAGCAGAAGCAGAGTGCTTACATATATATACAGAGGATTATATATTCCTTCTTTGCATTTATTTATTCCCTAAATATTTATCAAGCTCCTACTATGTGCCAACCACATTCTAGAAGCTGGAATATAACAGTGGACCAAAAATAAAACTTATCTGCTCTCATGGAACTGATTCTTTGTTGGCAAAAAGGGAAGTACACAAATAATACACACACTGACACAGAAATGTGTATGTACGTATATGATACATATGGCTTCACTGATATATAATCAAATGTAAACATTTCATGTATGATTTGATAAATTTTGATATATGCATACACCTGTGAAACCATCACTACAATCAAGAGAATTTCTGCCTGCTGCCTTATAATCTCTATACAACCCCTCCCAAGTAACTACTGAGCTGCTTCTTATCACTATTGTTTGTATTTCCTACACATTTATATAAATGAAACCATACAATATTTACACATTTTTTTCTGGCATGATGATTTTGACATTCATCCATGTTGTTGCACATTTCAATAGTTCATTCATTTTTATTGCTGAGTATCCTATTGTATGGATATATCACAGTTTATTTCTCTATCCACCTGTCAACAGACATTTGGGTTGTTTTCAATTTTTAGCTAATAAAAATAAAGAGATAGATCTATGAATAGACAGAGGCATATATATGTATACACACACACACAACTATGTATATACACATACGTATATGTCATCTCTCTATTTACCTATGTATATACACACATATATGCAAATTCATCTATGTCTCCACTCACAATTTGTACTCTCCAGCACTTTCACCAGCCCCCTTGTGGGTTCTAAGTCAAAGGGCACTGACAGAAATAGGTTTGGGAAGCTGTGAATAGTACTCGAGCGTTCAGCAGGAAAGTGCTCAATAACCTCAAGGGTTTCTTTAAACATAAAGGGGAAGACACTGGGACCCTCTCAATCGTTCATCACATGTCATTGCAATGTGCTTGCAAAACATGCAATACATTGCCCATCACAGCAAAATACTCTCATTCTAGTTGAGAAAATTCCCCAGACCTTGAAGATCACAGGCTCAGATTTATATGACCAGATAAAAATGCACTCTGCAGTCATCCTTGGAAAATCCCTAGTAAAACAAATTAAAAGAAACAAAAACCCCTACAATATGCCAGGAGAGCAAATCAAAACTGAAAAACTGCCCCAATAACAATTAAAGTTATAATTGACACTGCTCTCTGTCTGTGGTCGTGGTAGTGGTATTCCGATCTTCCTAATTTGAGGGCTGTTAAAATTGAGATAAGAGATGACACAAACTGAATATACAATCAAAAGGAAGCCACTTGCAAAGCATAAAATCTACAGCCTTATACATGATTTTGCTCTTCTTAATGGATCCACATTTATTCATGAACCCATAGCTCTGGGAGGCAACCCACCATGGAAAGCGATAATTAGCTAAGATGTACATATCAAGGCAATTCGTTTTATTTTCTCTCAGAAATGTGGATATTCCCCAGAAAGAATAAAGAAAAGAGTTTAAATGAAGAAAAAAGATTCCTAGAGCTGGCGTCTTTGCTGATCTTATTAAATTTACAACGCAAGACAATTTTATCATTAAAATTATATACCGGTATAAACCACAATAGGATACTTCTCAAGCAGAAAATGGCAAAAAAATTACACAAAATACAAAATATTTTCTGAGGAGTTAAGAAGGTTTCCTGGACAAGTTATGTTACAATAAAATATTAATGTGTGCTCATTTGTCATGTGTTAATTAGCAGAATAAGCTGTAGGAAGTCCGGATTACCATGCAAATGTTAATTAGGTCATAATTTATGTTAAGCATTTCTAAGTTTAGGAGCACCATGTCTCATTTAGCAGCAGTTGAACTTTAGAAATAATTTCCATGTGCAACTGCTCGTTTTCAATTTTAATATGGCAGTCACTTCATTTTAATAAACACAAGAAAATGCATTTAAATAATAGCAAATTCTGAACTAATTTGGTCACAGCCAGTGCATTTGCCTAGAAAATTGAAACTTTGTCCTTTCATCACTGTTCAGGTAATTAAAAAAAAAAAAATGCTTCAGAAGATGTTTTTCCTAAAAGAGCCAAGGGAGTCCTCCTGACTTCCCATCAACTATCCCCATTTCTTTTTTTGGAGTAAATGTCCTCCCAGCTGATTTTCACATGATCCAGGTTGGCTATCTTCCTTTCCCACCCCATCATGTTTTTACCTCTCCACATGAGTTTGCTACACAGCAGCATTCTGCCTGTTCTGGCCTATTCTGCTTTTATATATTTGAATTTATTTCTTTTAAGTTGTCAACTTATTAAGTTTATTTTTTATTCTGTTGCAGAGTAATGTAGAATTCTAGCTGAATTCCTGTAAGCCACAGGACACTCACATTAAAAAGGTAAAAAGTCCTTATCCCAGGTAGGATATCTTCAGAAAATATTAGGTCATCATAACTCAGAGATTTTTATTCCAGGGGTATATATTTTATTCAGTTTTTAATATAATTCATCAAATTAAGAAAAAGAAAGAAAGAAAGAAAAAAGGGAGGAGGGAAGGAGGGAGGAATGGAGGGAGGGAGGGAGGGAGGGAGGGAGGGAGGGAGGGAAGGAAGGAAGGAAGGAAGGAAGGAAGGAAGGAAGGAAGGAGAAAGAGAAAAGCAATTCTGTCATTGCCACAGTGGGTAATCTTTTTATTTACTGCTATGCTGGTTCTGAACAGGCTCCTTAACCTTTCTCATGCCATGGACTCCTTTAGCGGTCTGTTGAAAGCCTATGCATCCCTTTTAAGATAGAGGATTAAAAAGGAAACTAATTACAGTGAAATAACGTTTTAAAAATGTGTGATATAATAACATGTATGCTTCTTTATTCAAGCATTAAAGAATATAATCTGACTGAACGTCTGCAGGTCTGAATAATGACTGTGATTTCAAAATACCTGTACTAAGAACACTAATTGATTTTTCAAGCTATCTACATGTCAACAGTATAAAATAGCTGAGATTTCTTTTGGTGACAAAGTCACAAAACTCTAGAAAGATATTTTTAATCAATGTTTTCCTAACTTAAATTTTACATTATAATTATGAAATGTAACCTTTTAAAAATATTTTTACTTTCAAAAATTATCTTCATTTTATACTTCTTGTCCATGTGCAAACTTTTGAAAAAACATATGTATAGTTATGATCCATGCCAAATTTATTGCATCTTTAGTGGTTTCTTATTCCCAGTAGCAGTAACATTTAAATGTTCTCTAAGATGAGACCTGCTATTAGCTCAAGAAGGGAAAGAATGTAGCTCAGTGACTGAGGCCTAGGCAACCCCAGCCCCCACTGCTCAGCAGCCCTGAGTTTATTTTACATATGGGCTTTCAAATGAGCTTTGATTCACACTTTTCTTTTTTAATGTGAATTTGCTGCCAACATTTTAAAATCCTAACTTGCAAATAAAAACCCAGATTTCAAACTTATCTTAGGCATTGCTGGTGCTACATTTCTATATGGCAAGGATCTGCTGGAGCTGAGCCTCCTTTTTGTTTTTTCTTTTTTTTAAATCTGGATAAAGTATCCTCTTCTCCAAAATCATTTTCCTTTTTAGGTTACCTCCCTTGCCCCTGTGGGCATTTGAGTTGGCAACCACCTGCTAGATGATAAAGTTCAGACTCCTTAAGACTGCCACTTTAGACTGTCAAAAGCTACTGCTTTCAACTAACTCCATTTGAGAGCTTATGGTGTTACCATTTCCCCCAGAAAAGGAATTGGTAACTTTCCCTACCATGGAGCATTTCTTCCCTTCATTCAACCCATGAGGACTGCTTCTTCATTGTGGTTATCTCTTAAGCCATATCCAAATTTCAAATCATGATTCAAATGTTACCTCCTCTATGAAGCCTTCCTTACTGCTTCAAACTGCAATATTTGTCTCCATTTTGTTGTGCAGCTAGCAGAGACCAGGGATTTCAGCTTACAGTTTAGATTTTTCCAGTGGAAAAACTCTAGGGTCAGGCACATGTATAAGAAGTCACGATTCCTTGTTGATTTTATTTTCATTGGTTTGGTTAAGAACCTGCTTTTTGTTTTGTTGATGCTTTGTTCTTGCTGTTTATTTGTTTGGTGTTCACTTTCTCAAGAATAAATTGCTCTCCAGAAGTCACGAACTAGTCTTTCAGGACCTGTGCATTATTTTAAATGATAAAAAACTTTGCTTATTTGACCATGTTTCTGACATCCCTTGAAAAGATTTGCATGGGATCACAATCTTGGGCCCAAAGCCCCATATGGCAACTATCGGTTGAAAGTGCATAGCAGAAGTCTCCCTTAACAAAAGCAAAGGAGCTCCAGTTTCCTACAGTCCTTACCATCCCATATTGTAGTGCCCTTGTTCCACCTTGATAGTCTAAACTACCTACCTTCTCCCTAATCCCAGAAATAGCTTAGTTGAGACCCCTTTGTCTACAGAAAAATAAGATTACTGAAGAAAAAAAAGTGATAGTCACTAAGAGGTTTTGGCTGTTAGAAATGTAGTAGTAAAAGATCAACTGACAGCTTCTAAAATAAAACATCACACACTTATGTCTAGTATACGTTTGCCAGAAGCGTTGAACCCCCTACCATGTCTTCGGAAACAAAATCCACATAGTTTGAGGTACCATTTCTACCTTAATCTCTCTTTGATGAGGGATAAATGTGATATATTCAGGGCACATAAAAAGAGAGAAACCATGCTGCACCAGTGGTTCAACTTCCCCCTCCTTTCCTGAAAGGTGTTTTGTGGAGAAAGATGACCTCATCCTCAAAAATAGAGACATTTCCTGAATGTTCATAATGTACCTTTAATCGTCAACTACAGTTTTATTTTTCATGTACATATCTGCTCTTTTTTGGAATCTACTTCCCTTCCAAGACACTGCACATGATCAATAGTGCTTATGACCTATGCAAAATGCACCTGTTATTCGGGTCTTAAATCACCACTTTCAAGCTTCAAGCAAACCTCCCTCCCTAGTTTTCAGTGATATGATAAACAAGTGTGTTTTCATTCTGCCTGTACCGTTTCTAATTTTGTGGATGTATGTGCTTTCCTACTCAGATCTTGTATCCCTGCACTGACTTCCACTGTGCCTTTTAACCTGTTCTCATAGAGAAGCTATTCCTTCGTGCTGAGTGAACTCAGTCTCTTTTCTCAGGACTTCTCTCAGGACAGACAGACTGAATTACATGTAGAATTCCTGAAATGGAAAGTCTATACAAACAAATTTATAAAGCATCATAATTGTTTTTAAAATTATATCATTCTCATAATCAAGATGAAAACACAACTCTCAGCCTGACACTTAATAAATCTCCTTTTCAAACTCTGTCAGCTGATATATACCATCTGCATATAACCTCAACGAGAGACACAGACTCACATATACCATGTCACAGAGCTTTCCATGGGGAAGTCTCACAGTATTCTCACTGGCTGCTGTCCACTCAGTTTAAGCAGATATTTATTTTCTACAAACTATTAGCTCCATCTCCAAACAAAGCTGAGAAAGACATCCAGAGAGAGCCAGCGAGAGAGAGAGTACACACACACTAAAGAGGAATCTGGTCAGTACACACTTGAGCCTATGTCAAACCCTCTGTGGGGTCTGTTGAATCATCCATTCTGACAAGCTGGTTTGTGACGGTGAGACTTGAAGAATCCACATTTTCATTATACAGAGCCTAACCGCTAAGAAGAACAATCAAAAGCCAGCTAATTGAATTATCCATGAGCCCATTTAAAGAAGAAATATTGCTCAATAAAATTATATAGCCTCTCTCAAGCCCGCCCTTCCAACTCTTCTATCTTTTCTCTAAGGCATATGTACCTGACATCCATGACAAAGACCCACAGTTCAACAGAGACTGACCCAAAAGACAGTGGAGGCCAGTCTCTCCACATTCACAGGGGCCAGAGTAATGCTTTGCATAAGCAAACAAGAAGCTCACTGTAAAAACATAATGAAAGGATTTCTAGAGAAGGACCCACCATCTCATTTCCTGGTCTAGAATAGTCCCCACACCTGTCCGCTTCTCTGCCTGAAATTCTACCAGTCTAGTTACATTTCTTCTAGGTAAAGTGTTATGGGCTAAAACAGTGTTCTTTAAAAATATCTGCCCCTGGCTAACTTGAAGTTGCATCAGTTATTTGTACAACCAGTGCCTGCCTTTGTAGGTTTCTCCCCATGAAAACCATGTAATTGGAGCTGCTATGTGGAGGTGGTGCCACAGGAGGAGGCTGAAGAAGGCATGGATTGTGAAAAATTATGAGGGCACTGGCAATTTAGGAAGGTGACACCCCTAGTGTGAAAATGGAGATTCTGAAAGATACACACACACACACACACACAGAGTTGCAATGGTGGACTTTTGAGGCAATGAGGCATATAAGGCAGAGAACAGTATGGAGGCATCAAAAATAAACTTCTCTTCCTCCCCAGTTTTTTTTTTCCTCCAGTGAGCCTTGATTACACAAGAAGCAAGCCCCCATTAGCATTCAGGAGTAAATTCTCACTTCAGCCTAAAGAATGCCTTGTGCATAGCTGGCTCTTCTAGCCCCCAGAGGAGGAGGCCAACCACAAGCCTGCGGGGGCTCCCCAGCTGCCTCCCAGGAATAGATTTATTTGCACCCAGCAATTTAGGCTCAGGTGCTCTTCTAAGTAAAAACAATTATGCTCACTCCGCCCTGGCACTTGGGTTAATAATTCCCAAATGAGTCACTAAATCAAGCAAGCACACTTTTACAAAAGATCTTATTTTCTCTGATCCTTTAATTCATTTAGCTAGGGCTGGCCCTTGGCTAAACTGTGAACTAGGTAAAGACTATTCATTATCAGCTCCCTATATCCCAGGCCACTTCTGTCATTATGCAGACATACTGAGTGCCCCTTGCTTATTGTAGATGTCAGGGTGCTGCTGTAGCCCCTTACCTGCATCTGCACTCACTACCCATCATTCCCCTTCTTGCTTTCAAAACCCACCTGTCCTGTGTTCTGTTCTCTCAGAAATGTGTACTATTCCTTCCAAGTTAGCTTATTAGTGGGTAGAATATAGGCTCTGCAGCCAGGCTGCCAGAGCTCAGTTCCCACTCCTGTCACTTACTAACTCTATTAACTTGAGGAGGTTATTTAGCCTCCCTGCCTCAGTTTCCTCATCTACACATTCAAATACCAGAATCTACTTTCCAGGGTTGTTATAAGGAACAAATGTGTTATATGTATAACATTTGTGGTGTGTCTGTGTGTGTGTGTGTGTGTGTGTGTGTGTGATTAGTGCTGTGCGTGGCATTTTCCATGCACCCAATAAGCATTCGCTATTGCTACTATTATTATAAATGACATCTAATGCATAGTCCTCCTATAGCATGGTCATCTTCTTCAGGCTCTCCACAGGAATTTTCTCCAATACGTCTTCTCAGTTATTGGAGAAAGTTTGAGGAGGTAGTAAAGAAAGCACTTTGATATCATTTATACCATGAAAGCGATAGAAACAATAATTTATTACTCGTTATCATGTATGGATTTTATATACAATCGCAAATATCTCAACAATTTGGTCTCATCTTCGGCAATCACTGGGTGGTTTCTGATCCTAAAACCTTCAAATTTACAACCTATTTTCGCCTTGCCACCAGAGCTCACCTTTGTAAATAGTTATGGACTGAACCCAAAGATATGATAGCCACAGAAAATATTATACAAGCCTTTTCTATGCACTATACATTTAAAAATAATGAAATATAGTTTTTAAAAGTCTGGAAACAGGTATTAATATACAATTCTGTTCAGCAAGCAGCAGCCAGTTGTTTTCTGAGAGCCATTACTAAATGTGTGTGGCTCTGTGTATCACTTTGTTTAAGAACATTTTTTTCTTTACCTCTGGAATTTAGAACTCATTATATTTTCAACACTGACTCAGGAGTGAAAAACTGAGAAGCCAGTCTCTGCTATGCATTAAGAACTCGAAGACCTTGTGAATATTCCTTATCCTCCCCAGGACTCTATGTGTCTATGTGGGAAATGGTAAGGAAGAGAAGAAGGGGAAAACAATCTCACAGAACTGATTCAAGTTTAAACACCTATACGTAAGAACACCTTATAAGCTGAGATCATCACAAGCATAAAGATCATTATTATTATGTTGCAATAATAGTCAATGTTTTTGAGCTGTTATTATGTACTGGGAATTACATACATTAAATGCATCATATAGATTATCTTGCTCAATGTTTATAACAACAATATAAGATACAAAGCATTATTTCCCCAATTCACAGATGAGAAAACCAAGGCTTAAAGCTGTTGCATAACTTTCTGAAGGCCACATAGTGAATAAGTGATAGAGCTGTAAACTTGATTTCACTAACTAGATTATTGACATCTATACTATAGTTCCAGCAGAAGTAGAGACATCACTGCTTCAACTTTAGCTGCAAAGATGATTGTCATCACCTCTGATTAGCTTCTTATTGCTGCAGTAGCAAACTGCCATGAACTTACTGGTTTAAAATACAAAAATGTATTATCTTGCAGTGACATCAGGAGTCTGAAATGCATTTTAGGGGGCTTAAATCAAGGTGTCAGCAGGGCTGCACTCTTTCTGAAGGTTCTAGGGGAGAATCCGTTCTTTGCCTTCTCCAGCTTCTAGAAGCCACCCACATCACTTGGCTGATGACCACTTCCTCTGTCTTCAAACCCAGCCATTACATCACTCCACCCACTGCTTCTGTCATCACATTTCCTTCTCTGACTCTGACTGGAGCCTATATCTTTCACTTATAAGAATCTTTGTAATTACATTGAGTCCACTGAGGTAACCCAGGATCATCTCCTCATACCAAGGTCCTTAATTTATAAACACCTGCAAAGTCCCTTTTGCTATGTAAGGTAACCCATTTACAGGTTCTGTGGATTGGGATATGGACATCTTTAGAGAGAGTACTTGTTTCATGTATCACACACTACAATGACCAAGTTATAAAATTACAATTAAATAATTATTTCTAATATATAAAAATGGAAAAGAAGCAGATTGCTTCCACTCTACCATATTTCCTGAGATGGAGTTCTATGTTTAAATGAAGCATTGGAATTGATATTGTCTCATCAATTTAGTAAAATGATTTATGAGATCTGCAACAGAGGATCACCTCTTTTCAACACGAGAGGGAGCTGGCCATGGCTGGATACAGGAGTTCTGTTTCAAGTGATGAGATTCGGCCCCATAACATAGACAATTGAAATATCTCTAACTATGGACCATTAGACAGCATTTGAATTATCACACTGGCAAATCTATAAATTATAAATTTCTATTCTTGGTTCCCAATTCAAGAGAGTAAAATATAAATTGACTCTGGTCCAGGAGAGGATGCTCTGTCCTCACCAGGGAAACAGAATTACTGGCCAAAGTCAGAGCAACCTAAAATGTGTGTTAGAGAAGAGAGATGAGGAATAGGATTGCAGCTTTTCCCATAAAAACTCCTGTAATAAATCATGAACAGTCAGCCACTCCCTTATCATGACGATGTCAACTTAACATAGGTCACAAGTGGATCTGAGTACTGCAAGGGGTGAGAAGTAACAAATGCTAATTTTCCCTACTCATCTCATCCAGACCCCTCAGTGTCTCCCACCAAATTCCCGCTGCCAATGTCTGCATACTTAAGCCAGAATTTGCTTTTTTTTTTTTTTTCCTTGGAATTACAATCACACCATTCTATTTATGGCCTGCAGGCTGGAAGTACCTGGAATTTAAAATCCTCTAGGAGTAGCCATTCACCAATGGCTCTCAAAAATTGGCATGTAAATGCCCCACACCCTTGTGTCTCTACTGGGAAATTTCTGAAACATGTGTTTTGCCCTATTTCCTGGAGTCTCCCATGGAATTAAGCTCTGGTTGCTCACTGTGATATCTGGCTTAATATATATTTCTTTGATTGATTGGCTGTCTTATCTTTGCTGTATCACATTAAAGTGTTTTGCATCTCCAAAATAAACCTGGATTTACCTCAGGATCTAATTCTGGAGTAACAAGACAGTTGGAACTTGGGTGACCGGCCATCTAGTTTGCTCAGGGCTGAGGTTGTTCCTGGGACATGGGACTACCAATTTTAAAATCAAGACAGTCCTAGGAAAAGCATTTCAAATTTGCCTAGCACTTGTGGCTTTTCAGGATGTGAGACTTTCAGTACTAAAATCTGGGAACTCAGGTTGGAACTCAAAGAGGTCCTAGGAAACATATCTTTAGAACTGGTCTTTGCAGCTAGAAACTAGCAAAATGGCAAACAAAATTACCATTGCTAGTCACAAGTGGAATGGTGTGCTATGAAATCATAACTGCTGAGACTCTTACCTAAGATTGAATTGGGATGGGGCACAGCTAGAAAAGGATGCACTAGCTTATGCAGTTTCTCCAGCACTTGAGAGATAGGATGGCAATGGCCACTGGAAAGATGGTGGAATTGGATAGTTGGACCAAGTACCATTAATGAGCTGAAAGAAGAAAATGGTATGCTAAAGTGAGCTGAAGACCAACCCAAGACACAGTAGGAAAGCCAGAGGCCTCTCTGACATTATTTAAAGAGACTCTCATCTTCTGCAGGCACAGAAAAGATCAGGCTGAAAACTGAGGCTAGGACCTGATGCAAGAAAAGAACCATCTAGAGTGTTGAAGTAACAGCTCCAGCCAACATTCTAAGGCAGAGCATGGATAAAGAAGATGAGAAACCCTGAGATATGTCCAGGGAGAGGGACATCTGGATAAATGCACTCCAAACTCTTGAACTCTCAAATTCTCCTTAACCCTCTGAGACTTCAGAAGCTATCTACAACTTATTGCTAGAGTATAGCAATATAGAGTATTGCTGGGAGACCAAGCAGAAGCTTCATCTAGGAGGCGGCCTTGGGAGATGATACTTGCCTTCCTCAAGATCTGTCCCCACATTCCAGCATGGATTGACCAGGGAAGTACTAACTTTTCTTCAGGAAGTAAAGAATTATTCAATAACCGTGTTTAAAGATGTGGGCAATAGGTAGCTACCGAAACTGGGAAAACAGGTGTGGCAGTGAACATTGAGAATTCTCCACCCTTGGGGTAGGGAAGGGGAACAAAATACAGTGTTGAGAAATGGAGTTTATTGATATGGAGGCAATTACCATACAAGGTAAGCAAAGAATTAAACCACCCCACCTCTTGCCCCCTGCACACATACATACACATGAGTATCTACCAATGTCACTTAAGAGCTGGAGTATAAATACCTCTGCTCCTTAGGCCTTCTTTGAGGTGTTTCTGAGGTGTATGCTTTGCAGATTTCCCAGAGCTTCTTGAGGAGATTAAGTTCCTATCATTCACAATGCAGGTGGCTTGGTAATTAACTCTTTTTTCACTGCCCTCCCTTCCCTTTCATACTTCCCCACTCCTGGGCATGTTTTTTTGCTATCCAAACAAAACGCTTCCACCAAAATAATTGCCTGAAGGTCTGCTTGTGGGGCATAGAGGTACATATCTCATTATAAAAACTTCAGAGCATAGTCTACTCAAAAAAATAAAAGAAAAACGTACTTGGTACTAGATTAAGAAATTGAGGATCATAAACTTGTCTAAAAATGTAACTAGTGCTAAACCTTAGATCTTAAAATAGTAACTGCAAATGGTAGCTACTTGTTAACTATTTGTTAAATAGATGAATAAACCAATGAATTAATAAGATTAACCTCAATCAATTAAACTCAGAGGTTGGCAAAACTTTGCTGTAAAGAGCCAGATAATAAACATTTAGGCCTTGCAGCTCATACAGTATGTGCTATGACTATTCACATCTGCTGTTGTATTGTAAAAGCAGCCACAGACAATATTAAATGAACGAATGTAGCTGTGTCTCAATAAAACTTTAAGCACAAAAACATATAGCAGGTCAGATTTGGTTAATAGGCCACATGTCTTAGTCCATTTTGTATTGCTATAAAGGAATACCTAAGGCTGGGTAATATATAAATAAAAAGGATTCATTTGGCCTGTGGTTCTGTTGGCCAGAATACTGGGCATCTAATAAGAGCCTCAGGCTGCTTCCACTCACAACAGAAGGTGAAGGGGAGCAGGTGTGGAGAGATCACATGGCGATAGGAGAGGTGCCAGGCTCTTTTTAACAACCAGCTGTGGTGGGAACTAATAGAGTGGAAACTCACTCACTACTACCCCACTCCCCAGACCCTTGGTCTCTAAGGGAAGATATTCATCTACTCATGAGGGGGTCCATCTCCATGACCCAAACCTCTCACACCAGGCCTTGTCTCCCAACCCAACACTAGGGATCATATTTCAACAAGATATTTGGAAGGGACAAGCATCCAAAGTACAGCAGCATAGTTTGCCAATTGCTGGTGCAAATAAAAATTGAAACCGTATCAAAAACTTCATATCTGTGAAGGGGAGTCCAGAAAACTTCCGATTTCCCTGATGGCTATTTTTATACTTTAAAAAACGTTAAAATAAGTCACTCATTGTGGCTCATGCTTGTAACCCCAGTGCTTTGAGAAGCTGAGGCAGGAGGATCACTTGAGGCTAGAAGTTCAAGATCAGCCTGGGCAATATAGAAATACCTCATCTCTACAAAAAATTTAAAAATTAGCTAAGTGAGATGGTACATGCTTATAGTTCGAGCTACTCGGGAGGCTGAGGCCAGAGGATGGCTTGAGCCCAGGAGTTCAAGGCTGCAGTGAACTATGATTGCATCTCTGTACTTCAGCCTAGTTGATAGACTGAGATCCTCTCTCTAAAAACTAATAATAAAATAAAATATAAAATTGTTTTCTAAGAAACTTTTTTCTCATTTTTTGTGGCCCTGCTTTGCTGGAAGCTTAATTTGCAATTTGGGTATCTCTACATCCCACAAATTACTGTGAAATGCAATGTTACAAAATGAAGAGCAGAGGCAGACTCCATAGCCTGCATAAAAATAAACAGATACATTAAAATATAGACGCCAAGATTTCGGAGGAGAAATGTAAAGAGATAGAGTATCTAGTAGGTAGATCTGATGTTGTTTCCATTCCAACTAGAAAAAGTACCTATCAGCAGATTCTGCAGGTAGCTTACCCTCATGTCTTAAATGCCAACATTTATCGTAGGTAGATTAAGGTCTTTATCACATCTGTTAAAATTTAAATAGGCGCCGGGCGCGGTGGCTCACGCCTGTAATCCCAGCACTTTGGGAGGCCGAGGCAGGTGGATCACGAGGTCAAGAGATCGAGACCATCCTGGTCAACA
>NW_016107462.1:1714203-1723459 GCF_001604975.1 Cebus imitator | reverse complement strand
AAAACTTTAAACAATCATCAGGGGAGTTCTTTTTGGCTTCTCAATCTAAAGAAGGCCCCACCCCACCAATTATTCTGTTTCTGAACACACTACTTTATTTTTGTCATTTATATTCATCATATCTGAAATGTTTGTATTTGAAAATTGTCTGCGCTAGTGTCAGAAAAAGTCGTGAAGACTTTGAGGTAGACCAGAAATAACTGCTATAGAATGCTGGATGAACTTTAACAGATGTTCCAGGAATAATCTAATTTAATGGAGTACACACACACTTTTGATTGTCTTTCAAGAGAAAGAAGTTAAATTACTGATGGTGCCAGTGAAGTAAATATTTCCTCCAATGCAAGGCAAATTGTTCCTGCTTTTGGCAATGAAAATGAATATTGTCCAGTAGAGATTATAAATCTTTGTAAATCCAGTTCTCATTTGAACCAATTATGAACTCTTACTCTTCCCCTCATTAATTAGTAAGTAACATAAATCTTTGACATGTGTTCATGTTGTATTTGTGGGAGTCATGATTTTACCTTTTTGAAAATTATCCTTTAACACTAGACACAATATTCATTAGTGAGTCAGATAGAAGGTGTTGTCTTGTTTAGTATTGCACTAGGCACATAAGGGAAACAATAAATATTCACTTGGGGTGGTGGCAAAAATATTAAGGGAAAATGGAAAAATAGTAGAGAAAGTATGGAATTTAGTTTCAAATCCTTTTGGAAGGCCTAAGGGTTTTTTTCATAGTTTCAGTAGAAGTTTTGGCTGAAAGCAGCCTAAATCCCCTTTACATTTAGTTAATAAGTAAAACAAATAACTAGAGTATGTGGGGGAGCTTATCTAACTAACTTGTTTACTCATGTGGTCTTAAAACTAACCTTTGAGCTGGATGGCCCTCTTGGGGGGATGTTGAGCAGGGATATTATCCATTAATGGTGTTTGCTTCTGTCATTGGAACCTGTCCTTTAATCTTCACTCTAGTGGTGTTGACTCAAGCCTGTGTGAATTAAACTTTACTAAATAAATGCAAGTCTCACTGGCTGGTGAGGGCCTGTGGTTGCAAATGTTTACAGCACTCTTGGTGGCTATAAGCAACCCAGTCACCCTCAGCTGAACTAGCAAAGCATAATATCTCTGTGTCAATGAACTTCATTTATCTGTCGCTGAGTCAGGGTCTGCAGGACAGACCCTCACATGTGGTGACCTCAACAAAATATTTGTTTGGTGAGCGAAGAAATGAAGAAATAAATTAACAAATAAAATAAAGGAAGATAGCCAAATAGGATGTAAAGCCAGGGGACAAACCTAGCTAAAGTATAAAACTTTCAGAAATGCCAAGTAAGAGTGTAAGTTGTGTGTTGATCAAGAGCTCCCAATCAGAGTTCTGTGTCTTGGTTTATGATATGTATCTTCTCAGAGGATTTCCTTCTTTAATGAGTCCAAAGTTCCACATGGGCTAGAGGAGGACTGAAAAACATTGTGAGGACATTGGAGGACTCAGAGTAGTTACAGGAGTCTGGGAATATTTAGGTGGAATTTGAGTACCAAAACAAACAAACAAACAAAAAAGTGCCATTGAAAAGGGATGGTTTGATGGAGATGGCCTATTTAGGGCCATTGTTTAATAAAAATTTTCTAGCAAATTTATCTGTCAAGTTGAGAGAAGATCTTAATACTTAGAAAACAAGAGAAAGAAGAGACCTTTCTCTTCTTTGGTGGTTTCTTGACAGTAAAGGGCTATTAACAATCACTCCAATGTGGTGAAATTCAGTACAGAAAGCATTTTGAATGGGGATACTCCATTTCAAAAATCATGAAGTCATAATATTTAGAGTTAAACAGGTGTAAATAATTGCTTTGCACACTTTTCATTGCCAGGCACCTCAGTAATTTATGGAAAAAAAAATTATTAAAAAAATTACAAAAAAGATGAGAAATTCTGGCATCTGTCCTTTATCTTCTCAAATTGTCCTAGTTTCACAGAAAGTTACAGAATGCAAAGAATACATTTGTATATATTACAATACATACAAAGCATATCATTTGTATTCTTGAAAAGACTCTTCAATGTTTAAAATTATTTTAGAAGAAAATAAATTAGGTAGTTTTGTCAACTAGCCACCTGGTATATTTTTAAAAATGAAACTGTCATTTAAAAAATCACACTTCATACCTAAATTGACTTAACTTGACAAAATATTTCCATACATCTTTTCAAAGCCTGTGAGTCAGAGAAATCATGTAGATAATTTGCAAACCATGTGAAATACTATGATATAAACAGTGCCATAAATTAGAGGGTAAAAGTTCAGAAGTGACATATACAATCTAAACAAGGGTTTCTTAACCTCAAAACTAATGTCATTTTAAGCCAGATAAGCCTTTGTTGTATAGAACTGTCCTATGCATTACAGGATTTTTAGATTTTACTGGCCTCTACCTATGAAATGCCAATAGCCCACTCTTTCCTAGTTAGGACAATACAAAGAATCTCCAGACATTGTCACATATCCCCTAGGTGGCAAAATTACGCCTAGTTAATAACCACTGATCCAAATCCATGCAGTTCTAACAGGCTATTCAATTTTAACTAGTAAATATCTCTGCCAGATCTGAATCTTCTGTTTTCTTTTCTCCAATAGAATTGCAGGGAATTCTGCCAGTAAGAAAGCACAATAATAGTAGAAACTGAAATGAATATAATAGAAACATTTATTCACTTCTTCTGTACTCCGTATATGCTAAACCCAGCATATGAATTAGCCCATGCAACCCATCTCTACCAACAACCCTGTGAGGCAGGTATATTTATCATCCCTATTTTACAAATGAGAAAACTGATGGTTAACAATAATAAATGTGTGCATGAAGTTGCTGAAGTAGAAAGCCTTCAAGCTGAGATACAATACCAGGCAGGTTGACATAGACTGTCCTTTTAATGTCTATGCTCTACTGTCTCCTGAGAAGCAAACGCTGTTTTCATCTCACATTATATAGATGTAGGAAAAGATACTTTGGCTTATGGGCTAAACAATGGATGGTGGGTCAAATCTAGCCCACCAGCTATTTCAGCAAATCAAGTTTCATAGGAACGCAGCTACCCCATTCATTTACATATTATCTTTGGTTGCTTTCACACTAAAAAGGCAAGTTGAGCAGTCACACCAGAGACCATAGGACTGGCTAAGATGACAAAGAATTATTTTCTGGACTTTTATAGGAAAATCTGGTCAATGGCTGACCCCTGCTTTAGAAGCTGAAAATCTGGCCCCTTAAATTTTAAGTGGTAGAGCCAGCCTTATTTGGGACCCAGGCTCTTACGCATAGGGCTCTGCTGAGGACAACAGGAATGGCAGTCAGTATAGAGGTAGAGCTTACTATATGTCGGGCACTTTTCTACACATTCCTATAAGTAAACTCATTTAATCCTCCCAATAACTCAATGAAATATCATTACATGCCATAGCAGATGACAGTGATGCCCAACCCAAATCCCCTCAGCATTCACTTCTACACACTGAGGACTTTTACTTTCTCACTTTAGGAGCACACTGGACACAAACACAGGATAAGCAGCAAGTGCCATCACACAGATGACCCATATGCAGCCTTCAAAGACTCTGAGGGTGATACATCACTCAGGGTCTCTTCTATAGTCTCTTGAGTTCCATCATCCTCACATTGGTAACTCGTTTGCCAATACATCCTTCAATGCCTTTTTCTTCTTCCCTACCATAATTCCTCACTTCCCAATCTATGCTGCCTGGCATTACCTTTCAAAGGAACTGTATCTAGTTGAATTATTGTTTCAGAGTCTTTTTCTGAGGGAATTAAAACTAAGATATGCCATTTTTACAGGTAAGAAAACTAAGGCCCAGAGAGGTTATGTGAATGGCTCAAAGTCACGCAGCTGGTAATTGGAGATTTGAAGCAGTACATCTAGCTACAGAATCTACATTCTTAACCAAACTACTCCCACAAAACAGCCATTTATGGGAGTATCTCAGTACTCCTGTTCCTTTTTCTCTACAGGGCAGGATAAACACATAATCATGAATGCCTTTGGGATTTTATTCAGAAAGGGGTGAAATTTGTTTGAGGGTAGAAAAAAATATGCAGAAAATGCTTTCTCCCTGCTCCTTCTCCTCCCCACCTAAAAAGGAGAGAGCTTCTGTTAGGATGACAGTCAATTTCTGTGCTACCAGCCAAGTAAGAGGGGCAGGGAGAAACTTTCCTCTTTCCAGTCTTAGAAATTAACATCTGTACACTTCCTTTGCTTGTGCTCCACTACCAGCCTTAACTTGGAAATATTTCCTCCAACTCCAAGTAACCTATCAGGGTTACCATTTCCCCAGGCCTGATAACAGGACAACTCTGTCCAGTTTCCATAACTGAGATGCGGAATTCATGTCTCCCTGGCAACACAAATCACATTTCTTCTCCTCTTCAGTGTTGGAAAACAAAGAAACAATCACTGTCTTTTCTTTACGTATTAAAAAAACCCACAAACTTGATTGATAGACGGTTACCATAATTCCTCATCTGCAGCCCACAATCCTCATATAATGGGAGGCACCAAAATCATTCTGCCTGTCACATAGACACCTGGTGGCTGAGCAAGAGCTGCTCCCCAAGGAGAAAAGTCTTTCTTCAATAGACACTCCAGACACTATAGGCAGAGATTTAGAGTTTATTTGCTTTTAATAGCCTATGAATTGTAAAAAAGCTAATTTCTAAGAACATCAGTGGTCTTCGAGAATATGAGTAATTAAGCCCGGGCCACTGCATATAGTTATTCATTGTAGGCTATGTGATTGGTGTCCCCCTGGAAATGTGCAGTGAAAAATGTGCCCAGCTATATTGTAAATTAGTACAATCACTATGGAGAACAGTTTCAGGGTTCCACAGAAACTAAAAATAGAGCTACCATATGATCCAGCAATTCCACTGCTAGGTATATGCCCAAAAGAAAAGAAATTAGTGTATCAAAGTGATACCTGCACACCCCTGTTAACTGCACCATTATTGACAATATCCAAGATTTGAGAGAAACCTAAGTATACATCAACGAATGAATAGATTTTTTTTAATGTGGTACCTGTGCACAACAGAGTACTATTCAGCCACTGAAAAGAATGAGATCTTGTCATTTGCAGCAACATCAATGGAAATGGGAGGTTATTTTGTTAAGTGAAATAAGCCAGGCAAAGAAAGACAAACTTTGCATATTCTCACTTACTTGTGGAAGCTAAAAATTTAAAACAATTGATTTAATGGAGATAGAGAGTAGAATGATGATTACCAGAGGCTGGGACGACTAGTGGAGGATGGAGGGGAAATTAGGGGTAGTTTGATGCATATGAAAATATGGAAAGACAAAATAAATAAGATCTAGTATTTTATAGTACAACAGAGTGACAACAGTTGACAATAATTTATTATACCTTTGAAAATAACTAAAAGAGTATAACTGGATTGTTTATAACACAAAGAAAGAATAAATGCTTGTGGTGATAGATGCCTCATTTATCCTGATGTGATTATTATCCATTGTATGCCCATATCAAAATATATCATGTACCCCATGAATATATTTACCTACTATGTACCCACAAAATTTTTCTAATTTGAAAATATTCCCTCGAATATACATGACAGCCCTGCCATAAGCCCATCTTCAACATTCATGAACCCCATATATATATATTTTGCCCAATATATTCTTATAATCATAGCCATTGTATTATTTAATATTAATGATTTGCAGAGGGAATATCAGAATGTTTCCACTTTTCAGAAACAGAGTACTCAACTGACAGCACTTACATTTCATAAAGCAGAAGAAAGGAAACAGGCAATTCTGGGATTTGTTATCTGCATGATTCCATGATGTCTGGGCTCTGGGTTGATTTATCTGCACTAAACCTTGGTTCCTCATCTTGGTCAGAAGATGGCTACTGCAGCTCTGAGCATTATACCTCACAAGCATGTGGCCAACTTCATCTATTCACGTAACCTGGAAGGCCCTTGCAGTGATCGAGTTTCTTTCTCTTGTAGTAGAGTGATGGAGTCAGAATCTTCTGAAATTTCTGAAGTCTCTACAGCTATCATACCTATTAGGTTGGTGCAAAAGTGATTGTGATTTTTGCCATGACTTTTAATGGCAAAAGTTGTTGTGTCTATTGGGTGATTATACTGGCAGGTGTCTCCCTCAGGTAAGGTTGTTGTGCTCCTGGGTTCCATAGATGTAAATATGCCAATACATCCCTGTCCTCCATTAGTTACAATAACATGAGTCTCTATTCCTTATAGCCAAATAGTAACAGAGAGGGGTGTTTCTCCTTGACAGCTGGATCCAGTGAAATTATGTGGCATTTCCAAAAGAAAGAATAAATCCATTAATTCTGGTTCATTTCAGAGATGAGGGCTTCCCATCTTCATTAA
Source organism: Cebus imitator (assembly GCF_001604975.1). NCBI lineage: Eukaryota > Metazoa > Chordata > Mammalia > Primates > Cebidae > Cebus > Cebus imitator. Next base: position 1,717,018 of record NW_016107462.1, on the reverse strand, counting down.
GAGTGGCTGCTACACATATAAAATAAACTTTCCCTTGGGGCCTTCGGTGAAAATTCAGTTGGCTGCTATGCCATCCCTTTGTGGTGAGCCTCTTCTTAAATGTATGCATTTTTCTCATATTTTCTGTGAGCTTTATTTCAACTGGAAGGTTGTTCCAGAATTGTTTCATACCTGGGCTCAGGTATGTGGGTCTATGTCAACATCTGAAGAGGGTATTTTGAATCTGTATAAAAGTTTCCTAAGCCAAAAGATGTGCTAGTGCCTCCATGTAAGATCCTAGGCTTGTCTAAAGGAGAGAAAAACTGCTTTCACTGTAGGTGCTTTATGAAGATAATGTGTGTAGCACCCGTAGCTTGCCTACCCTCATGGGGATGAGAACAATTGAGCAGATAAAGCTCAACTACTTTCAATATTAAAACAGTTTTTCATAGTTATCACACTACGATAACTAATGAAGCAAAAACTTTTTTCAAATATTAAACACAGTGCTTGCATATTTCTAACAACTTCTGATGCAAGAGGTACATACTTGGTTTTTAAAAAAATCAATATGTCTTATGTGATACTATAATGCTCACCAGGGATAAATTAATATCATCAGATTTAACCTTATTATACACATAGTACAGCAGCATGTTCAGTACAGTTCAGGATCTAGAGTCAGGTCTCTGGGGATGACTAGAGGCTGTGTTCAAGTCCTAACTCTGTCACTAGCTGGCTATCTAGCCAAATAAGTTACTTAACCTCTCCAAATCTCTGTCTGCTTATAAATTCAGTTAGCATACCTACCATATAGAGTGTTATATGAATTAAATGAGATAATCCATGAACCACCCTTATCTTGATGCTTGAACTCAGTAAGTACCCAATCAATATTTATCATCAAAGAATCAACTTATTCAATATTAATCTTAACAAAAAGACAATTGCACCCTAACTGGACAATTCTACAATTTATTTCTAAGATTCTTACTTACAAACAACCGTTTGCCTAAAATGTTGAAAATGTATCATTGCAAACTTAGTAGCACAATTGTGAGAGAGTGTATTCATCATGGAAAGTTTTTTTAATAAAGTTGAAATTAAGTATTTTCTGGAATTAATGAAATAATAATACATTTAGGAGTTTGGTTAACTATGTCTTTGTTTTAAAAATAAATTATTTCATACTTCTACAATCAGAGTCACCTAAATATAACCTTATCAATGTGGCAGAAATATAAAAAAATTATCTAGATCTGTGTTCCAATTTCTCGTGCAGTACAGAAAATAAATAAAAATATGCATTGTTGCAAATCTTGAAACCTGCCAAAATCACCGCATTGCATCCAACACCGTGGTTGCAAAAGTAAGCATCCTCAATGGGAATATGGCTTACATAAGCGATGGAGATAAGAGAAAAATGAAGGAATTACTGTACATCTAAAAGGAGCTGTAAACCTATTAGGGGAAAGATGCTGCCAGGGGCACAAATTAATTAAAACATGTCGCTAAGCTAATTCCCAAAACTTTAGTAATTAATTTATGACAATATCACTAGAATATTACTTCAGATTATTTACAGCTCATAGTCACTTATGAATAAAGTCTTTTTGAAGGTACAAACTGTCCTTAGCCTAAGAATGTTTCTCTTTGTTAATTTTCAAAATGGAATAAAATGTGAAAAATAATGAAATGAATAATTAAAGAGTGGAAAAGGACTTAAGAGATCATGTAGTCACAGAATAACACATACACACCATCTGTGTCTCACCACTCCCTTCCCCAGTGCCCATGCTAGACATAAGCAATCAAGCCTAGCACTGTCTTTGTCCTTAAAGAATACAAGGTGACTATTCCCAGTTGATCCATACTAGGACTCAAGTCTCAAGATCAAACCCATTGGCCATATGTCTAGTAGCAGAATCTCATCATTCTACAGATGTTGAGACCAAGGCCTGGAGAAGGAGTTTCCCAAGGCTGCACAATTTGTGGTAAAGGTAGAAGAGCCAAAATTTCCTGACTAGGTAACTAATTTTCTATAATACTATGGTGGACTAAATTATTGGTCCCAGTCCTTCAGCTCTTCCTGTATTCTTATCTTGTGCCAGACACCTTTGTAGTTTATCTAACAAAAGAGAGTGTAATGCCCCACCTCTGAACATTGGACTCACACATATGACTTTATTTGGCCAATGGATTATAGGAATATGGACATTGCACCAGTTCCAAGCCTAGGTCTTAAGAGGTCTCTTGTATTATTTGTGCCCTATTTTTCCTTGGTCATTGACATGAGAAGAGCTCCATTTGGACAGCTGATGCTCTTCTGTATAGGTCAGAGAATGAGACACAAGGAGCAGACCTCAGCTGACTGGTCCCACTACTCAGAGAAGAACCTCCCAGCCAAGATCAGCTCACTCCTAGTTGTATAAGTGAGCCAGCTGAGATCAGCTGAGGTGCCTCCAGTCAATTCACAGAGGCCTGCAGAAAAAAAAAGAAAAAAAAAATGCTACTGTTTTATGCCCTGAGTTCCTGTGGGTATCTTTCCACATGGCCACAGCTGATTCATACAATTATGATGAATATGGTGATAATAATTACTATCAAGTAACTTACATATGTCAGTTACTTTGCCACTTTATGTCTAATCTTCACAACATTTCTGCAACAACAGTATTATCATTCCCATTTTAAAGACTGGGGAAAGAGACCCAGAAAAATTTTAAAACTTGCCCAAGGTGGCCGGGCGCGGTGGCTCAAGCCTGTAATCCCAGCACTTTGGGAGGCCGAGGCGGGTGGATCACGAGGTCAAGAGATCGAGACCATCCTGGTCAAC
>NW_016107462.1:1651926-1714008 GCF_001604975.1 Cebus imitator | reverse complement strand
AAAAAAACTTGCCCAAGGTCTAACACCTAGCAAGAGGCCGGACCATGATTTGAAATCTGGCCCAAGTCTAAAATCCCATGTGTATTCTTCAATAGCACACTTTCTGTCTCTCTACTTTCATCTTCTATTTGACTTTCGATGTCAATATATCAATGTAAAACAATGAAATTATTTTCAGTGTTTTGAATGAAGAGAATATATCTGTTTCCTTAAACCATGAGAGAACCCAGGCTATGGCTAGAGTGAAACAGCCAACAGGGAAAGCAGCAGGAGGTGAAGTCAGGGAGGTGACTGGAGGCAGGATTATCCAAGGTCTCTTAGGTCACTGCAGAAAATTCAGATTTTTCTCTGAACAAAACAAAGGGCCGTAAAAATGTGTAACACAAGCTGCTCACCAAGTTTTCACTCAACAGATACCTAATCATCATTTTGTAAGACACTAGGGTTTCAGTGACAAACCTTAAAAGAACAAAAGTCCCTACCATCATTGATTTTAAAGTGCCAGAGATAAGAGTGAGACATTAACTGACAAATTAAAAATAAATGGAACACTATAATTGCAGTGAATCTTGCAAGGAAGAAGTACCTAAATCTTTAAGAGTCTGAACTAAGAGAGAAGTTGAATTAGGAAAGAAGAATGAAGGAACAAACAAATGAATGAAGTAATAGAAAGGGTTCCCATTTAAATCTAAGGGCACAATATGGTTGTCAATCATGGTATCAGACTTGGGTCTTTGAAGAACAGAATCCTAAAATTGAGGACAGCACATTTTCTAGTTTTTTTGACTGAGTAGAAAAGGTTGGCTGGGATAATGGGCAAGGGCTCTAGGTCAGAAAACAGAAATGAATTTTTCTTGAAGACTCCTACATGCATCCCTAGAAATAGCCTGCTTCAAAATAAATGCCCTCAGCAACAATGCAGGCAGGTTTTGACTCCAGCAAGAAGCATCCAAGAGCCTGTAAAATGACCTGGGAAGAAAGAAATCTAGGAGAGAAAAAAATGTTTAAATCCTGCAAACAGCCTTAGCCTCTTTTAGAATTCAGAGGGAAAAAGAAGGCAAAAGTCCAGCCTCGTTTTTAGATGCCAGAGTAAAAGAACTCATAGAAAATCCTATGAATAATAGACTCACTTTTTTATTTTTCATGTGTGGCTTCAGATATTTTCTTCAGTAGTAAAAGCAAAATTGAACTACTTTGAAAAATTCTAATATATATATTAAATAAAATTAGTTTCTGAGATAGACTAAATGCTTATGTGTTTTGGTCTGGCTGATCTTTTAATCATCTATCTTGAAAACACACATTAAATATACATGTAGCTATATATATATTATATATTTATATATCATATTTGTTATATATATAGCTAAAAACAAAAATTTGTGAGTAATTTCTTTGAAACTGAGCAATATTTCTTATTCTATTTGGATAGTTTTTTACTTTTAAACGAAATTATTTAAGCAAGTTAATCTTTCAATTAATTTTTTAAAACAAGTCTTCTCCCAGATCTTATAGAAGAACTCAGAGGCTCAGGGGACAGGTGGCTTATAAAGAACAAAAATAGTAAATTATTGCAAAGACAATTTTAACAGCCCCCTTCTCCTTCCAGTATCACCACTTTCCACTTTAAGTAAGTAGCACCAGAATCACTCAACAGAGAGTGAAGCAAAAGGCAGCGCCTGCCAGTTTTTTACACAAAGCAGTGTACTGTCTTCCTGTTAACATACAAACCCAGAATGGCACAATACAGACCAGGCACGGTGGCTCACAGCTGTAATCCCAGCACTTTGGGAGGCCAAGATGGGCAGATCACGTGAGGTCAGTAGTTCAAGACGAGCCTGGCCAACATGGTGAAACCCCACCTCTACTAAAAATAAAAAAACTAGCCACGCATGGTGGTGGGCACCTCTAATCGCAGCTACTTGGGAAACTGAGGCAGAATTGCTTGAACTTGGGAGGCAGAGGTTGCAATGAGCCAAGACCGTGGCACTGCACTTTAGCCTGGGTGACAGAGCGAGACTCCATCTCAAAACAACAACAACAACAACAAAAGAATGGCACAATATAAAAGTGATTAAAATGAAAGTTAATGTGCACTTGAAGGTTTGGGGAATTGAGCTGGAGCATTAGCCTCTGTGCCTCTCAACTGTAAAACAGTAGCAAAAACAGTACCATTGTAAGAATATGTGTCATAAGAATTAGTGTATAAACACACAGACTATGCACAGCTATAGTTGGTGTTCTATTTAAATATAATATATAAAGTTCTTTTTTTTTTTTTGATACAGAATTTCGCTCTTGTTGCCAGACTGGGGTGCAACGGCACAATCTCGGCTCACCGCAACGTCCACCTCTCGGGTTCCAGAGATTCTCCTGCCTCGTGTGAAGAATCAAGAGCTCGGATAGGAAATAAAGAATTGCATTTAATAAGTCATACCCTCTTGGGTCCTCTATGACCTTCTTTCACCAGAATAACTCAAAATTTATCTTTTACCCTAGATAAGATACATTTGAGTCAAAGGTGAAGGAACTGAGAAAACACTGGTTTGCAGTGGGAAAAGTCCTAGAGAACATGGCTTTTCCCCATTCTAGACTGAAAGCTCTGGGTGGCTGTCACGTTTCTCCATATAGTTCCAGCACTTAGCACAGTGCCTAACATAGTAGACACTCAAAGAGTTTTCAGTACCTGAATGAAAAAAATGACTGATGTATTAGGTTCCAACCCTTTTCAACCCAGGTTCAGTTTCTAAGCCACTCCACTTTGAGCTATCCCTTCTGGAACATGGGAAAAAAAGGAATCTGCCCTTCACAGGGATGGAGGAAAGATGTATGAACTAGTCTACATGATTGGTATAATGTTCTCAGTAAGAATGTTTTCATGCAACTCAAAGGCATATATGTGTGTTCTCTCACTTTATGCATAAACTCTTGGAGAGTACAATAACTGAATTTTGGTAAACCAAATTAGTTGGTTCCACTATTTTTAATCAGGTCATTTTGCATGCAACAAAGGTATGTTTATGTAAAAGAATCTCAACAGAGAGTCTTTCGGGAATGTAAACATCATACAAGATGGAGGAAAAGCAACTGGAATAAAAGGGATTTTTTGGGGGGGATTATATATTTATTTACAGTGAGGCACATGCCTTTATAATTACTAGCCATATTAATTGCAAATAAGATAATTAATGTATACAGTTGCAATAATCATTGATGTTTGTTAGAAGAGAGAAACTATCTTCATGTGATTTTCAAAACAATGTTACATACCCCAGAGTTCTATAATTCATAAATGTGCAGGAACTGAGAGCACTGGAATCTTCATTGGTAATGTATGTGTTATCAAAGAAAAAAAAGTTTTGAAATGGGAAGGAATTTACTACTTTGCTTAAAACTTTTATAACAATTGGTTGAATAAAATAATTTGGATAAATGTAAATTGTAAAAGGCTAAAACAGTGATTCTCAAACATTAGCGTTCATCAAAATCTCCTGAAGGACTTGTTTAAACAGATTGCTGGGTCTCACTGCCAGAGAATTTGATTTGGTAGGTCTGGCAGAGGGAGAGAGGAAGGAGCCAGGAATGTGTACCTCTAATAGGCTCCAGATGATACTGATGCTGCTGGTATGATGACCATACTTCCTGAGCTGCTGGACTAGAGGAAACCAAAACAACCTTGTCAAAATAAGGGAGTAGCTATGGGTAAATCATTAGTCACACCACCAGAGCTCCAGTAAAAATTACATTCTCTTCAGTAGGTATTAATGTAGATACTTTATTCGACAAAGAGTTTACATTGCAGCCTCAGAGTCATTAAATCAGAGACGAGGTTTCTTGACTCTACTCAGTTGAACCCCACCTATAGAAGCAGTAAACCTCCCCTGAGAGAAGGTTGCAGAGAGACAGATTTCATTTGTTTATGGACAGTCAGAGAGCATTAAGGTGATTGGCTGGCTCAGCAGGAGGGGAGGCTAGCAGCTTTGAGTGACTGAACGATGGAACAGGTGAGTAGGATTGCCTGCAATAGTGTTTTTCTCGAGAAACACAGTAAGCCAAGACGCAATGTCCAGTTACAAATGTTAAAAGAATAATTTGAATATCATCTCAAAATATTTGTTAAAATATAGCCATAAACAAAAAACAATGTTGTAGCAGATACCTTCCATGTCCTGTTCATATCCTATCAGAAGGCACCGCTCTGCATACCAGCAGCTTTCTATAGTGCATCTCTGTGACTGCTGGAGGACTTTCTATGAACATAAATGCAGGGATGTGCTTGGCCCACCCACAGAACAGATCAGAAGTGTGTGGAGTTATTACCTCTGGGAGCAACTCCAGGCAATGAGTTGGAGTTGGTGGGTTAATACCTGGTTTATTCACCCCTCCAATGGGACTTCTCTGAGGCCTGTCCTTCACAGTCCTCCAGAAAGCCTCAGCAAAACTCAGTCTCAGTTGTCTGCATCAGCAACTCACTTATGGAGGCAACATGTATTGGCTGCTTTCCCTTCCCTGTCTCATTTGCCCACTTATATCTCTGGAGACCACCAGTGACCTCCAAGTAAACGACCTGCACTCAAATCCTTGTTTCAAGGTCTGCATCTGGGGTAATGCGGTTGTTCATTAAAGCATGGTTTAAAATAGGAAGAAAAATAAGAGATTACCTATCATAGTAGCTCTATAAGATGAAATGCTACACAATCTTTGAGTGGAGAGAAATTTGCAGAATAATAAGAATGACATCATATCAATTGTATAAAGCACACACACATACAATAGCATACACATTCCTTACTGCATATATATTGTATAAAAGCCTGGAAAATGACCTCAAATAACTCAAATTGGTTATTATGACTCTCTTTGCACAGAAAGGTGATTGTTAAAGGGTACTGGTCCCTTACCAATAAGGTTTCCATTTTTATATGGTGATTCTAATCATGTATTATTCTGTAATAGATAATGACCAAAACAATTAGAAGTATACAAAATTGCTAATATTAATATGAGTAAAATCATTTATGAATACTATGGAGAAAAACATTTTTTAAAGTCTAAGATCCCAACAACAGAAGATTAAGCAAATGAATTATGGTATATTCAGAGAATAAGAAACTATGCAATTAACCCAAACAAAACAGTAGCCATCAATTAACTAGTGCTGATATGGGGACCAGCAGATAGCAGTGCTTGGATATAGAACAGAGGACAAAAGAGACATAGCCCCTGCCCACTTGGAGTTTATAGTGTACTAGGGAAGGAAGATACTGAAGCAGGATCATGTACAGTGAAAATTATACATGAGTTAACATGCAGTTACGTGTGATAGATCAGTAGGGAAAAAAATAGGCTACTGAATTGAACATACAGTAGCATCCCTTTTTTTGAAAATAAACGCATACATAGATTTATCCATTGTAAACAAGATGAGAGGTTACATAATGAAATGTTAACAGCAATTATCTCTTTGTAGTGAAATGAATTTAAAAGCATATTAGCTAAACATTTCCAAGAAACCAGGGTTATTATTCTACTTTTAATGTCATTGCTTTTCCAATAAGTGTTGACCCCTGCATAGTTTTTAAGTTATTTTTTTAATGATAGCTTCTGCTGTAAACTGCTTATAGTTCAGCAAATGTGACTACCCCAAACCCTAGATTCTATAGAGTAATACTGCAGTCATGCAAGCATCATTCATACATCCACTTGACATTCACTGAGCTCCTGCTAGAGTCCAGGCTCTGTGCCATGTACTGTGCATTCAGCTGTGAGCGGAGAGGAACATAGCTTCTATGCTCAGAGGGCTTACTGCCCAAGAAAGACAGATTCCACAAAGCACTAGACTAACTGTTACACTGACCTCGATACAGAATTCCTGGTTGGTTACCCTGAAATTACGCCTTCCCACCAACATTGACTAAAGATTCCTGGGACACAAAACCTTAACTTTCTAAAGGTTTTGATGACCTGTCTCGATTTTGCCAACTTTCTTCTTGCTCATCACCTTCCCAAAGTGACTCACTAAAAAACCATAAGGAAAACTTTTCAGACTCATTTTTCTGAAATATGACAATGAAAGTTATTAAAATTATGATAAAATAGGATAAAGAATTCTACAAGGCAAGACAGTCCATTAAACTACATATACTGTAGACAAAATTCAGCATCGCCCTGTGATTTCCTAATGCTTCTGTGGTCTGTTAATGGTAAAATCAGCAGAGAATCATTTATAATATAATTCAAATAACATCAGGCTTTTATGCAATCTATGGAAAGGTGTTTTGTGGTTTTCTTTTGGATTGCATTCCCACTTGCATAAAATGGCATGCCATGAAAATGTGTTGTCTTCTTCTGTTATCCTGTCTGGCCAAAATATGCTTTAAAAGGATTTGATTAAATTGGGGCTTCAGAGCAGTAGAATGCATCTTGCCAGAGACCTCTCTCTCCACATTGCCTCTGGAGTTCTCTTTCTAAAATGCAAATCTTACTGTTTCTCTTCCCTGCAGAAACCACTGAAAAAGACCCCTTCCACACACTAGAGGAAAAGATTAAAATATTTACAGGCTGACTTTTTTTCTACTAAAACTGAAAGTCATTTTACTGAACTGTATTTCTTCCCCAATGGATTACCTACTTGGTTGAATAAAAGAATGTCATTGGAAAAAATTGAAAATTGTAGTTTAGACATAAAATTTTAATACCGAGACATTTTTAAAAGCAGCAACAAGAAGGTAGTTTTCTAATGTTTCCACCTGAAGCGAGACTGTGGGCTTGGGGAAAGTCATATAGGACCCACGACTTATGGGTGCCTCATTACAGATTTCTAAGATAAAAGTACAAATTTCTCGGCGTGATACATAAGGCCCTACATATCTGGTCCTTGCCTTTTTGGCATCATCTCCAGACAAAAGCCCCTTCATAGGTCACCCCTGCAATTCTGCATTCCTTGAGTTTCTCTAGACACTCTGCACTCATTCATGCCCATTGCCTTTCTACTTGTTCTTTCTACTGTCTGGAGTGTCCTTCTCCTACCCTTTTCTACCTGGAAACAAGTGCACTCATTCTTCAAGACTTAGCACAGCTACCATCATTTTTACATTCTTCCCTGACCTCTGCCAAGAACAAAACTAATCACTGTCTCCTCATAGCTCTATGTCATTGCTGCAATTATCACAACATATGTAACAATCAAATATTTGTCTTCTCCACTAGACAATGGGTTTCAGAGAGCACGACTTAGTTCCTGGTGCAGGACTTAGCAGTTAATAGGTGTTAGATAAGTGTTCAATAAGTGAAAGATTGTACAAATGAAAAAACAAATGAATATCAATGTGGCAGAAAAGTATTCAAAACCCCATTGATCTCAGAATGGCTAAGACCAGGTTTTCCTTATTTGAGGAAATGGCTTTATTATTAAATGTTCTGGGCTCCTGAGAGCCATACTGGCAACAAAATGAGAGGAATTGCCATTGAAGTCAGTATCTCTTTGGGGACCCACAGAGTAGCCTTCAAGCTGTAATATTTATTAGAAAGGAAGTGTTCAAGATTTGGGGGCAGGGCAGATAAATAAGTAGGAGACAGTTAAGGGATCCACCTTCACAAGTAATTGTGCAACTAGCCTAACCTCACATGGATTTACCAAGCCTTCTCTGAAGGTCAGCTGTAGCCAAACACGACACCCAGGAATTGGTGGGCTCAGAGAGTGTTTTTCCCAAACTGAAAGATAGAAGGGCAAAATAAAGACAGGTGACAGGCTTCAGGACTTTCGGCCAAACAGGTGCTCAACTTATAAATGATGCCAGGGGATCTTTTTGTTGTATATTTTATTCACCATTTTAAAATTTACTTACAGTAAAATTCCTTCTTTTTGGCGAACTGTTTTATGAGTTTTGACAAATTAACAGCCATATAACCACAACCAGTATCCCAATATGTAAAGCATTTCCATCACCCTCCAATCAGAATTTCCCTACACTGCCTCTTTGTAGTCAATGCCTACTCTCAGCCTTAACGCTTGACTACCACTAATCAGTTTTCTGTCCTTTTTTTGCCTTCAGAATGCACGTAAGTGTAATCACATGGCTTTGTGTCTGGCTGTTTTCACTTAGCACTAATGCAACTGAGATTCAGCCCTTTTGCTGCATGTTTCTGTAGTTTATTCCATTTTATTGCTATTCCATTGTGTGGCTGCACCAGTTTGTTTATCTATCCACCCGTTAAAGAACATTTGGAATGTTTTCAGTTCCTAGTGATTGAACAGAGCTTCTATCAATATTCACACATGGTTTTCATGTGCACGTAAGTTGCATTTCTTTTGGGCAAATACTCAGAAGTGGGATTGCTGCATCGTAAAGTAAATGTATGTTTAATTTGATAAGAAACGTTCAGGTTTCTGAAGGGATTATATCTTTTTTTTTTGTTCCCATACAGTTGTTTCACATCCTTGTTAGCACTTGGCATTGTCAGGAATTTTTCAATTTTTACCATTCTAATAAGATAATTTTTGAGATGAGATACTTGGAAATAGAAGGTGAGAGTTTAAACAGATAATAATGATGTATAATGTTATAAAATAAGTTAGTATTAATAATACACTAAAAAATGGAGAGCTTCTTTGACCAAATATATTAAATATGTAATCACATAAGGAAAAGTATGAGGAAATATGCATAGAATCTTGGGTTTGAGAAAAGAGAATATATGACTATTATCAAAATAGAAGGTTTGAGCTGACTGAGAAAAACCTCAATATTGCATTTGAGAAATAGCAGTCATTGAGCTAATAGGACCACAGGCTGGCCTGGGCCACAGATCTCTGGAAACAAAAGTCTAATTGTAGACCATAAATCAGATGGGTGCCTTGTTTCTTAAAAATATATCTGAGATGAGACAAGATCTGGGAAAGAAATTATAATTATTGACTTTTTAAAAAGGCCAAAGTAGTATCATGGTAAAGTAGGGGGAATATAAAAGTCTACTGAATTAGCAGCCCTATCTGTAAATACTAGGTGGGTGACCAAAGCCATGATCTTCAGGCCCAAATAAGGAGAATTTGTGAGGAAGCCCTAAGATGCCACCCAACTGGGCACCACTATATAAGGATGGATGTGTAACCAATAATCAATAAATAATACATCTGGGTTGGAGTATGACATTTTTAAATTTCTCCTTTCTAAAATAGTATCACATTTGTCAGCACACATGTCCAGCCCAACATTCATCTCAGAATTTCTGTCCCTCCCAATCTGTAGTGTTCCAAGTCTCTTTCTCTTCCAAACCGTCAGGTAGACAAGGACAGAAGGACTAAGACATAGTCCTTAGACTATGGAACAGAAAGTGTTCCTCCTCACCAAGCAAAGACATGAAAGGGTAACAGCAATTTCTTCATTGTCCTCTCAAAGGAAGATGAGTACTAAAGCAGAAATCGCATTTTGTAAAGACACTGGTTTATGCTTCCTGCTGAAAGCTAGGTCACAATAGAGTTCATTTAAGCTAACACTGAAGAGCACGGAGTCTGAAATCAGACTGCTTGGGCTCAAATCTCTCTCCCTTACAAATGTGTGACATTACTGGGCAAGTTATGAAGAGCTGTGCTACAGGCTCCTCTTAAGTAAAATGAGGTTAGTAGTAGTACATTATAGGGTTCTGGTGAGGTTCAAATGAATTTATATGAGCACAGAGACTATAGTAGTGCCTAGCACAGAATAAGTGTCTCATGTTAGCTGTTATGCTTACATTTGTTATTATCATCATAGTTAACAACATCCTACAGCAAGTGAAGGAAGCATTCCAGGGGCTCTCAGTCTCCTTTCATTGTTAATATCATATGGCTCATTTTTTTTCACAAGCCCAAGGTATTATTTATTTGGCTTAACTTATAAATTAGGTCATGGACACTGGAAGTAGTTATGGGTTAGCAAGTAGGCAATGTTGTACCTACCAAAGACACCACTGTCTCTAGTTTGTAGGTCAAAGGTGACGAGTGATTTCACAATGAAGATGTTTGCTCCTGTCTATAAAGCTTTCCTTCTCTACAGTGTGATCATACTTTTTTATTTTTCAGTGATCCTGTCACCTGTCCATATTTCTTCCACATGAACTGATCTGAAAAGTACACCAAACCAACTTAAAGGTGATATGGGATATCCAATGATAGTGTTTTTATCACATTTAATCCAAGGGAGGTTGTAAATTGTATTTTCAGCATTTATAATCAGATAACGATGTCCTCTAATAAAGATCTTTTGATGGGGAAAAGATATTCCAATTCATTTTTCTACAGAAAAGAAGAAATACTGTCTGCTTTAAAAAAATACTTCACATGCTAATTTTTTTATTCTATCCATTCCTTAATAAGGAAATATCTACCATGATTTAATCCAGCAAATCACAAACTGATATCTGTCATAACACATTGGTTTATATCCATATAAAAACACTATGCTCTAAGAGGGGTACTAATATTGGATGGAGAATGTTCTTGTTTAAAAGATAAATGTCTAGCATAATGCAAAGAAAATATCAATGTCAGAAGCCTAATGCTTGCATTGTGAATACCCTTAGAAAACATAGAAAATAAAATAAAAAAGTACAACCCTAATAATCTGATGCTCCTAAAGGACATAAAGATAAATGACTTTTTGAGGTAGAATGTTCCATAGATGTCAGGTATTGAAAGTCAAAAAGTATAATCCCCAACTGTGAAGATAGACAGAAGGTGAAGATCGGAACAGCTGAACAAGTTGGCAGAAAAGGAAGTGAATATGAAAGCTCAGGTACAGGAAAATACGAGCGCCCACTTTTATACAATGAAATAGCAACTAGGTCAATGGAAAATTACAAGAGATGTTATCTATCTTTGTTGAAAATTGAAGGCAATTTGACCACTTTTTCATTATTGTTAAAGTGTTTCACAACTAGGCATTACCTTCCTAAGTAACTGTGGAGTATATATATTTTTCTTCAACCATTTATATATAAGTGTTCTTACTTCTCACTTAATTTTGGGGGAAATGGAAGGATATTATACATAGGTAGGAAAAGGAAGAGAATGAGGAATTGGGAGGTGACGAGAAGAAACAAGGTTGAGCAGGAATAGAAAGCAGGTACTGAAAAGAATTGAAAAGCACAAGAGCAAATAATTAATTTACATGTGTTAACATTTCCGCAGATTCTTGGGTCTGTAGGTCCTAAGAAAGATCCTTTTGTTTTTCTGGGTAGGATGGTATGAGGGTGAAGCTCAAGAGTAACTGATTTCTGTGCAAGAAGTGTCTTGAGGTTCCACTGAAGGAAACAGACAGGGGAGTCTGGAAGGGAAAAAGCAGAGCTGGTGGGTAGAAGAAATGGGAAAGGAAGTGGAGCCAGGCAGTGGGAAAGGGGTGGTTTGAAGTCTGGAAGAACATGGAAGGTGACACAACCTGAGCTATGGACAGGAGAATTTTAGTACATTCTCACTCTGTGTTCTAGGATGTAATTCTTTTTGTACTACCTCTATAAGAGTCTGTCAGCAAAAGCCTACTTTTCTTCTAAAATTTTTGCCATCACAATGGTGTTTCTTTTGGATGTATGAGTGAGTTGAAATGAGCTCTGGGTGAGGACTGGATGCCCATAATTTATATGGCATGAGAGTCAGAGGGAAAGAGGAGAGAAGTGATAAGAGATCAAAACAAGGGTAGACTGAATATGCTGACATTTGATAATTTTAGCACATTTTTTTCACATTTCCTCTCCATACTTTAGTACACTTGCTCATCGAGACAGAATGTTTGCCTACCTTTTAAGGCACTGCTAAAATAAAAAACAAAGGTCTTCTGAGAGCGTCCACTAATGAACCTCATACAGATCAGATAGGCTGTTGGTTTGTTCTGCAAAGATCAAGCAGCCAAAAATCAAAATTGTCTGAAACAAAAAAAAAAAAAAAATGAAGGCACCTGAATGAGGTTTAAGATTTCAGATTAAAAAATGCAAAGAAATCTCAGAGAATATAAAAATATCAAGTCTTAGATGTCAGTGCGCTCGATAAATAAATAGGTTGATAAACACTGCAGGTTAGATAAGGAAAATATATAAGAAGATTCAAATCAGTGTAATTTAGAGATTATCCATAAAAAAACATGTCCCAGTGATTCTGGCTTGGTTTATCAGAATGGGATATGATTCAAGCAGTATCTAGATTTTAACAGAAAATAGAAGTCATGGGAAAGATAACAGAAGATACAAGTCATCCAATCTAACCTTCTGACAAATAGTATAGCTCTGTGTTATTTGGGGATGGATGTTCACACAATAAAGCCTAAAATTTTTAAAATAAAAATTTTTAAATTGCTTGTTTCTTGCATTAATCATCCTTTTTAATTACTGGCCATTCTGTTAGGCTTTGGGATTTATGGCAAGCCTGGCACATAGGAACATCGTAGCAAATGGAAATGATGATTTTCATCTTTCTCCCAGCCTTCTCCCCCGCAAATGATGTCTTTCCCAGTCCTTCTAGATTGGAATGATTATTCTTTTCTCTTCCTCACACCTTTACTCAGCACATACTTCTTGCCTTATATTATTTTCCATTTTTAAGCATTACCCACTATTTCCGAGTGCTTTGTGATAAAGTCTCCTTTGATTCATCTTCACCTTTGGCACCTAAAAGTACTAGCACAGCACCCCACATAAATGTTTGTGGAATGAAATGAGGATCCAGGTGGAATATAAGATTGGTCACCATATGCCCTACCAGAATTTTTTTCATAAAACTGGCTGAGAATTGATTCCGAATAAGAACTTCTGAGTTAAGATAGGAAAAAATCCCAAAGCTTGAAATTGACATATAACAGCCAAAGGGAAGCAACATATTTTAGAAGCTTGTTCATCTCAAAAACCACAATATTTCTTTTCTGTTGGTACAATTCTTCCTGGTAATGAATCTAAACTCTTGTAAAGTAGTATGTGAGCTGGCTTGTGGTCTCTCTAAAACCACTAAAAAGGGGACATCCTTTCCATTTCTAAGGCTACATTGCTACAGGGTGCAAATCAACAACGTCTTATCTGGGAAACCTCTCCGGCAAAATACACTGTATAAGAGATATACAGGCGGCTTGAAACTCCATCAAGTATGTGCTGGTGAAAAAAGAAAAACTTTTTAAAGCCTGAGCTGGTTTTATTATTATAATGTGTTTTACTGTTTTGACATTACTGTTTGCCATTATTAATAATGTTATCCATTTTATTTCCATTTATCATTATTCTGATAATGTTTTAAGTATATCCTCTAATTTCTTCATCTTACAAAATACCAAGTTAATATCCTGAAGAAAAAAGTTAATTAGAAGGGAATTCAGCTTACACATGATGGAAGGTTGAAGATCAGGTTCTACTGAGGTTCTAGTCACAGGATCTCTGCAGACTAAGCTGGTTTCTTACCCAAACATTTTCAGATGTAAATACATCTGAAATACATCTTAGCTATCATCCCATATCAAGTTCTGACAGCTGGGGCTTAGGCAAGGTAAGACAACTAGGGCTGGGCACCGTGGCTCACACCTGTAATCCCAGCACTTTGGGAGGCCGAGGCGGGTGGATCATGAGGTCAGGAGTTCAAGACCAGCCTGGCCAACATGGTGAAATCCTGTCTCTACTAAAATACAAAAAATTAGCCTGCAGTGGTGGCATGTGCCTGTAATTTCAGCTACTTGGGAGGCTGAGGCAGAGAACTGCTTACACCCAGGAGGCAGAGGTTGCAATGAGCCTAGATGGTGCCACTGCACTCCAGCAGCCTGAGCATCAGAGTGAGACTCCATCTCAAAAAAAGAAGGAAGGAAGGAAGGAAGGAAGGAAGGAAGGAAGGAAGGAAGGAAGGAAGGAAAGAAAGAGAAAGAGAGAAAGAAGGAAAGAGAGAAAGAAAGGGAAAAAAAAGAAAACTAATGTGCATTCAGGCAGAGAACCCCATGAGATTGAGACTATGCTGATTTTGTTTACTACCATATTTACAGGTCTTGGCACCTGTGGGCATTCAAAATACTTTTGGAATAAATGACCAAACTTAATGATACTTAAAGTCCAGGCATCGTTTTATAACAGAGTACATCCTCTATTATGTATTATAGTTCATATGCTATAATTGAAGTGGGCTCTATGTTTGCATCACAACAATGTACAAAACAGTAGCCATGGCCACTGTACAAGGAGGTTCCAGGCTTCACTTGAAAAGTGGCTAGTGAGAGTAAAGAAATGAATTTTTAATTTTTACTAATTTATTTAACTTAAATTTTAAAACTGATGTTTGATTTACTTACTGCAACACTATTAAATTTGGTTGGAACAACTCAAGTATGTGAATCAATGTTTACAACTGTACATTTTATAAAATGTAAATGCAGGTCAAGCATTTTCCAGGAAAATTGAGCTTCTGAATTGAGATGTGAGATATGCTCTCAGTGTTAAACACACACCAGATTTCAAAGGCTTGTTACAGGGAAAAAAAAAAAAAAAAACTATCTCATAAGTAATTCTTTATACTGTTTACATGTAGACATAATTGTAGTGGCCTGATAGCCCCCAGAAAGATATGTCCATGTCCTAATCCCTAGAACATATAAGTATTACCTTATATGATAAACAAGTGAGTATTAGCTTAGGTGGTTAAAAAAATGTGATAGAGAATCTTGAGAAAAGGAGCTTACCCTGGTTTATCCATGTGGCCTTAAATCCAATGACAAGTATTCTGTTAAGAGTGAGGCTAACTGGGCACGGTGGCTCACACCTGTAATCCCAGCACTTTAGGAGACTGAGGTAAGTGGCTAGCTTGAGCCCAGTAGTTCAAGACCATCCTGGGCAACATGGCAAAATCCCATCTCTACAAAAAATATAAACATCAGCCAGCCGTGGTGGCATGTGCCTGTAGTCCCAGTTACTCAGGAGGCTGTGAAGAAAGGATCAGTGAGGCTGCAGTGAGCTATGATTGCGTCACTGCACTCCAGCCTGGGTGACAAACTGAAATCCTATCTCAAAAAAAATTTTTTTTTAAAGAGTGAGGCTGGGGGAGATTTGACAAACAGAAGATGAACAAGTAAGAAGGCAATGGAAGCTGAGATTGGAGTAATACAGAAGCCACAAGTCAATCCACAAGTAAGCATCCACAGGAATCTGGAAGAGGCAAAGAAGGGATTTTTCTCCAGAGTCTCCCATGGGAGCTTGGCCGTGCTGACACCTTGATTTGGTGTCTGGGACTTCTGTTCTCCAGAACCATGAGAGAATAAATTTGTATTGCTTTAGGCCACTCAATTTGTGGTAATTTGTTACAGCAGTCATAGGAGACCAATAAAATATGTTTAAATTTATTTTTAAATTATTTTCATCTTTTTGTTCAACTTCTTTATATGTGGCTAGCTAGAAAACTTTAAATTATAGATTTGGCCATATATATATATATATATATATATATTATATATAAAATATAATATATATATAATATATACATATATATATTTAGACAGAGTCTCACTCTGTCACCCAGGCTGGAGTACAGTGGCATGATGTCAGCTCATTGCAACCTCCACCTTTCGGGCTCAAGTGATTCTCATGCCACAGCTTCCTGAGTAGCTGGGATTACAGGCATGTGCACCACACCTGGCTAAGTTTTGTATTTTTTGTAGAGATGGGGTTTCTCCACGTTGGCCAGGCTGGTCTCGAACTCCTGGCCTCAAGTGATCCACCCGCCTCAGCCTCCCAAAGTCCATTGTATTTCTATTGAACTACACTGCTATAAAATAAACTATCCAAGAGTGTCTATCTTTCCAAATATTTTTCTTGGGATTTCCATCTTTTAGGTCACATGTGTAAGAAGCCTAAAACCCTCTTCAGTTCACAAAGTGATGAAATGTTAGCATGCTGTCATCATTCCTGGAACATGGAATGCTCAATTCATGTTTGGGAATTAATTTATTAAGTGTTAACCTGTAGGTTTTTTTATTCATTCAAAAGCATCAAGCTTAGAACCCTAGTTAATATATTAGATGAGAGAATTGGAATTTTCAAAGTTTCCAGTAAGATGGAAGGAAGATTGAAATCTAACATGATAGAAAATAACAGAGACAAATTTAAAGTCCACACTTAGGTTCAAACAGCCAGCTGTGAAAACAGAGACAAGAAGATGTGACTTCAGGGTGGCATGTGTGAAAGAAACCTGGGGGTTTTCACTGATGGCAGACTCAATCTGAGTTGGCAGGCTGATACAGCTGCCAAGGTAACTATTGTGACCTTGAGTTGTTCAAATAAATATCAGGGTTCCACAAATGATAGTAATGTCTTAGGCCACAGCTGAGCCATTTCCTATGACAATCAATTAGCCTGGAAATGGGATAGTCCAGGAATAACATAGGAACTGTCGGCTCTTCACTGAGAGACGGCTGGCTCTGCAACCTGCCACAGAAATAGAAACAATCCAGATCCTCCCTAGCCCCAATGTCCTCAGGATTCTGCCAAATATTGGGAGAAAAGTCTAATTTCAACTCTCTAGTATTGAAACAGTCTCCCTCAAAAGGTAATAAACCTCTCATGTCTTAGAGAAGACTCTCAGAAAAGGACCCACCATAAAGTCTGAGAATATTGCCTACTTAAGAATGAACTCTGATATAATTTAGATGTGTGTCCCCACCTAAATCTCATGTTCAATTGTAATTCCCAATGTTGTAGGTGGGGCCTGGTGGGAGGTGATTGGATCATGCCGGTGGTTTCTCATTGTTTAAGCACCATCCCTGCTTGGTGCCATCATCACAATAGTCAGTTTTTGTGAGATCTGATTATTTAAAAGTGTGTGTCATTCCCCCTTCTCTTCCTCCTACTCCAGCCATGTGAAGTGCCTGCTTCCTCTTTGTCTTTTGCCATGATTGGAAGCTTCCTGAGTCCTCTCCAGAAGCAGAAACCATTGTGCTTCCTATACAGCCCGCAGACCCTGAGCCAATCAAACCTATTTTCTGTATAAATTACACAGGCTCAGGTGTTTCTTTATAGCGTTGCAAGAATGAACTAATACAACCTCCCAAGATAACTGCGCACTCTTTTTCAGAAACAAGGTACACGGAAGTGAACATACAGGACAACAGTTAGGAGCACAGACTTCAGACTGAGAATGTCTGGGTTTGAATCCTAGGTCTGTCCTTTACTAGCTGTGTGACATTGGGAAAATTACTTTGAGTTTCTATTCCATGATCTGAAAAACTGGGATAATAAAAGTGTCTGCCTCATCGGGGTATTGTCAGGGTTAAATAGTATATATGTATATATGTGGGTGTGGGTGTACAGTGCTTAGTGTAGGGCATGGTACATAATGAAGGCTTCATAAGTTTTTGGTATTATTATTACATCAGAAGAAAAGGACATTTAAATCTAAAAAGTCTCTCTTTAAAATTCTTCTGTGTTTGAAAAATCACAGTAACTTGGCAGTTGAATTTCTGTTAGATGACTGAGAGAAAATGGACCCTCTGGGTAGGGGTGGGATTTTGCGTCTCCATTGACCATAATATCAGCCTTAGCAGCAAAAGATCTCTCATTCCCTACCTACTGAACCAGTCACCTCATCTTCACAAGGATTTGCCTGTGGGCGAACCCCTGCCCTAACTCCTGTGACCAAAGGGTCATTCAGTTCAGGGGACCAGGGCCATTGAAGCAAGGGAGGAATTTCATTTTTGGCAAAGAGCTGAAGGCTGTGGAGGAACTATGTAAATACTTACATTAGATTTGATAGGAAATTGAAGGAATAGTCTTTATATCATGGGGTCTTGAAATTTCTCTTCTATTTATTCACTCATTTAGTCAGCAAATATTTATTAAGAGCCTTCCTTTTGCCCTCTGACATAATGGGATCAAAGCTGATGAAAATCCTTGCCCTTGTGGAACTTACATTCTTATGGAGAGAGACAAGAAGTTTGGTAAGTAAGTTATCATAGTTAAAAGGCAGCAAATTCTAAATAGAACGAACAGGTAAATGGAGATGTGCAGTTCTGAGATGATGGTGAAATTAAAATCAATAAAGTGGTAAGGGAAGACCTCACAGAGTAGGTGATATCTGAGCAGAGACTTGGAGCAGGGAGAACGTATATCATGTAGACATCTGGAGAAGAGTATTCCAAGCAGAACAAGAACCAATGAGTACAGACGTGTGCCTGTCTTTGAAGGGACATCAAGGAGCCCAGTGTGTATAGAAGAGAGTTAGCAAAGAAGAGAGAAGGAGAAGATGCTGTGGAGATAATGGGGGCAAAAGTTGAGGGCATATTATTAGGGCCCTTTGCAAGGACTTTGACTCTTACCCTGAAATAATGAAATCATTGTGTGTGGGTTTGGGAGATGACTGACAAGACCTGACTAACGTTTAACCTGATCACCTGCCTGCTGTGTGAAAAATATAGATTGTAGTACATAGATTGTGGCAAGGCAAAAGCAAGAGACTTCCCTGGGCTTCCCCCATAATCCACCTAGAGGACGTTGTGGCTTAGCCCGGAGTGACAGCAATAGAGGTGGTGGGAAGTGGTTGGAGTCAGGATATATCGTGAAGTTAGAGAAACAAAGCTTTTTCCAATAAATTTCATGTAAACTCTGAGAGGAATGGAATGTAAAATCTGAAGACAGTAGTTGGCGATTCATAGATTTTTGATGTGAGGAATGGAAAAGATGGAGTTGCATTCACTGCAATGAAGAAAAGCATGAATGAAAGATGTTTGGGAACAAGGGAAGATGTGTTTTATAATTTGAAAAACATTTTGACCAGGTCAGAGAAAGGAGTCATCCTCAATTTCAGCATGCCTGAAAACAATATGGCAGAGAATCCAACCAGTGTGTCAACAATCACTTGGCAGGGGAGGTTTTGAGGCGAATGAAGTGTCCGGTGAAAGCACAGTCTTCATGGTTGCTAAGGCAGCTTCCAACTCTCTATTACTGAAATACAATTTTAAATACCTTAACCATGTATGATTATGTGTGTGTATGTGTGTGCATGGGTGTATGTGTGTGTGCGTGTGCACGTGCATACATCAAGAAGATGGTCTAGAGAGTCCTTTAAAATCTTGACAAAGGCCGGGCGCGGTGGCTCACGCCTGTAATCCCAGCACTTTGGGAGGCCGAGGCGGGTGGATCACGAGGTCAAGAGATCGAGACCATCCTGGTCAACATGGTGAAACCCCGTCTCTACTAAAACTACAAAACATTAGCTGGGCATGGTGGTGCGTGCCTGTAATCCTAGCTACTCGGGAGGCTGAGGCAGGAGAATTGCCTGAACCCAGGAGGCGGAGGTTGCGGTGAGCCGAGATCGCGCCATTGCACTCCAGCCTGGGTGACAAGAGCGAAACTCCGTCTCAAAAAAAAAAAAAAATCTTGACAAAATAATTGCCTCAGCCTTATTTTACCTCTAAGTGCTGGGAGGTCAGAGATTAAAGCTGTTTTCTAAACCTGATATGTAAACGCCATCTTCCTGAACCATCAACAGGAAAGCAACACTTGGTAATGACATTTGTGACACCGAAGTATCGGCAGACCAGGTTGGCCTTTCCGGTTTTTTTCTTCTCTACTTTTGGTCTCCCAGTGTACTCTGCCCATCGGGGCAGATATTTATCTAACAAGAAAAGCTCTGTTCATGAAGTAACAGCTCTTAGGAAGCCTAACTTTCCCTAACACAATTTTACTTCAGCTGGGGTCACTTTACACTACAAGAATACTTAATTAAAGGAGGGGGAGAGGAATAATATTGCCATACTCCTAGGGTTTGAAAATAAGTCACTTAGCACCTAAAATTGCAATGTCCCCTGCTATCACTGTTTTCCTAGCTTTATTAATTTTTTTCTTCCAAAGTCAGCATCCACACTTACATGGTTTTGTTTCCTATAATCAAGGCATTTATAGGCATTCAACCATGACAAATAGAGGCATTTGATCCACAACTGATTTATCCGCCTACCAACTAGAAACAGATACAATTCTGGAAATAAAAAAAAAGGAGAATAAAAAATACTTAGGATAATATAAAAATATCACCTACTTACTGAGTATACCCAATAAAGGTTTCATCTGAAGCAAAGAGCAGCATTCCAGACAATGTAGTATTGAATGTTTTGACCTTTTATTCCAAGGTGGCAATTCTTCTTAAAACTGGGAATCGGTTCACAGATTAGACTCACAAATGAGAAGGTGGAGACAGGGCCGAAGAGAGTGAGCAAGCAAGAGCCTTAGGTATTTGCTATGGGGAAGAGACTCAATGGAGAAAAGAAAAGAAAGTTTCATAGCCTCAAAGGTTTGCTTCATTTTTACATGAGAATTTGGGCCATATGACAATCTATTCATAAATCAGCTATATGTAAACAAAACAAAGCAAGCTTGATGTCATGTTATTTTTTTTTTATTATTCACACACCAGAGTATTCCCTTCTCGAATCTACACTTTTGCTTTCTTTATAGACTGAGGAAACTGATCCAACAGTTGGATATTTCAGTAACAAAAAAATACTGAAATAAGCTAAGACGCCTAAGCTTGGCGATCTAAGAATAGAATATTACCATAACAAAGAAAATATCATTTTCTAACCACTAAGGCATTTTGTGGCCATCATGAATGCTGTTCAACAAATAGCTCTCGATGTCTGCCTTATGGGAACATGGTAGTACTATACTTCATGGCCCCTTGCTACTGGGTTTGGCCATATGACCAGGTCTGGCCAATGAGTTGTGATGCAAGTCACTTCCAAGTCAAGGCATTTATTTGATGTTGGACCTCCAAAACCCTCCTTTTTCTGCCATGGTGGAAAACACTATTTCAAAGAGATGCTGCTCTAAATTCTGGATTGAAGCAATGTAGAGCACAGCCCCCAGCCAACTGCAGAAGATAGTGGCATAAGCAAGAAAGAAGCATGTAGTGTCTTAAACCATAGAGATATGGGGCTGATTGGTTACCATAGCATCACCCAGCATATCCTCACATACATCTATTTCCATCTTAACACTATCCATCACAACCAACTAATGATACTGGCAGAGGAAGTTTCTGTATTGTAGTCTGTAACAGCATGGGATCTGGAATCAGATTACCCTAGTTCAAACACTGGCTTTACCACTTACTAGCTGTGCGCTTTCAACAAGTTATTTAACGTCTCAGAGCCTAATTTCCTTCACCAGCATAAAGAAAAAAACAAGAGTAACTTTCGGACAGTGGTAAGTATAAGATAATGAAATAACAGAATGATTAGCACAGGGCCAGGCACATAGTAAATACTTAATACAAATCTTAATTTAATATGTATATATAAATCTTAGACATAATTGAAGGAGAAAAGTACTATTTTTTTCGAAAGCCAGCTTCTACTCTGTCCTCGCCTATCCTCAAAGCATTTGCATGCATTAAATCATGACAAAGCAATGCATTTTCCCTGATACTCTTCTGATTTTCTCTAACATAATTTTCATTTTGCCTCCTGACTAAAGACAATGTTAGTTTCTTTGCCTAGAATTCTTTGCTACTCAAACACCATCCCTTACTCTTGAAGTAAGAAGTAGCCCATTCTTACTTCTTCAGATCATATTTGAAGTGCTTCTTTTCACTGAAATTTTGACCTGTATCTTAGACCCTTCCCCCCATCAACAGACCCTCCAAGAAAAGAAAGAAGTATGGACAGATATCTTGGAGCTACCCAGGGGCCATAGTAGAAAGACAATAATGTCTGTCCTGTCAGAAATGCCATTTCATTTACCTAACACTGGATATAAGTTTAGAAATGCCATCTGATGCTTCTACCTCCAAATACTCTATTATGACAACTTTCTTGAATTAGCATTTTATATTGCTTTCTGTTGATGAATAGTGCCATATTCTATAGAAAGAACTTTACACCAAATCTTATTCACATAAACAAGTACATCAATAGGGTTTTCTGCTTACAATAATAATAAACTACCCTTACTTGTTTTCAACAATTTAATTAAATACAATTAAATCTAGTTTGTTTTGGCAACCTATTAATGTCACAATTGAAAACAGACTCATGAAAAGATTATAATTAATAAATCCTTTACACTACGTAAAATTACTCTGATGCTCTGCTTGCCAGAAATACTTAATAGCATTTTTGAAGTATGTTAATGAGGACAGTAAAAAAGAGATAATAAAGTTTGATCAAAGCACTTAGTAAGACTTCTATATGGTTTTTGCCCTCTTCAGTAGAGAGCTAGTGCCTATTGTGTACAAATTCTTAGAAGACCCTGAAACACTGATTGCAAATTTATCATCATCTTATAATGTCTTTAATCCATGGTTTTAACTATATAGGATACTCTCTCACACTAGCTCACATTCCTTAGAATCTTAAAACATAAAAAAAAAAAAATGACTAACGGTATCTCTTTTTTTCTTCTTTTCTTTCTTGCTAGAGCTCAAAATACTAGACACCTTATTAGGTGATTCTTAATACACATAGATGTCATTTTGTATACAGTGTAGAAAATATAGGGTAACATACAGCAACATTGATGAAACACACATATGATACCTTGGGATGAACATTTAGGTACCGTTGTATTTATTAGAATATGCCTGGATTTCTTCCTTTAGTTATTGAATCCTATATAAAAGGATGATGGATTATTGTAAGAATAACACAATTAATTAAAAGAAAATACATACATGCTATAAGATTTTTACTTGACTAGTAGCTCTTTTAATAGAATTATAACAGGATTATAATCCACCCTGAGGGTCACAAAACACCAATGCTAACTTTTGGATTATTTCCCTTTAATGAGTTATTGGTCAGATATCTTCATTAATTAATCAAACTTCCCTATTAGTTGACACCACACAGACAAGACACCACTAAACCTCTTTTGTTTTGAG
Organism: Cebus imitator; assembly: GCF_001604975.1. Lineage (NCBI taxonomy): Eukaryota > Metazoa > Chordata > Mammalia > Primates > Cebidae > Cebus > Cebus imitator. The sequence goes on along the minus strand of NW_016107462.1, from coordinate 1,691,153 downwards.
ACGGGGTCTTGCGCTGTTGTCCAGGCTGGAATGCAGTGGCATGATCTTGGCTCACTGCAGCCTCTGTCTCCCAGGTTCAAGCAATTCTCCCACCTCAGCCTCCCGAGTAGCTGGAATTATAGGCACACCACCATGCCCAGCTAATTTTTTTATTTTTAATAGAGACAGGGTTTCACTATGTTGGCCAGGCTGGTCCTGAACTCCTGGCCTCTGGTGATCCACCCTCCTCGGCCTCCCAAAGTTCTGGGGTTACAGGCATGAGCCACCACACCTGGCCAGACACCACCACTTAACTAGACCACCTTCATCTGTAATTACATACACAATATACTTTTGGAAGGAAGGATACAATAACTATTGACCTATTTCTATTGACTTAGAACATATGGCCAACTATTATGTATTCCATAGTAGAGATTAACCATAAAAATCCATATCATGTACTGTGCTAAGTACATGGATTTTATTATCAGAAGACTCAGATGTTATCTTAAGTGAGAAAATAAGTTCAAGTTGTAACACTTCTATGTGCATCTTTTTATATAATAAAATATTATGAGCATACGGGTTAGTAGTAGGCATTTTATTCCACCCTTGCTCTAACATTCACATATTTACATAAAATTTAAGAATATATCATGTCCTAAACGCCTACTATATGGAAGGTGTAGAACAGACATTATCTCTATGTCTTACAGAACACACATCATCTCTATGATTTACTTAAGCCAGCAAGGTAGGGATTTTATAAACTGGAATCCCCACTCTATGGGTGAGGCAAGGAAAGTTGCACTGACTTGCCCATGCTTAGAGCAAATAAGTGTAACAATGATACAGTTAGGATGTAAATCCCTGGTGTACCCAGTATATCAAGCTTCCCCTACCCCTACAGACTCCTCAGACCAAGAATCACTGGTAGCAAAGAGGGTGAAGGCAGGTAAAAGACTGGCAAGCAAATCAACTCTTTGCCCAATTTCCAAAGATGTAAGTAGATGATACATGGCCTGTCTTGATGGGACAACTAAGTTGCATAAAAGGACAGCCTACCCCAGGAATAGACAACATGTTTCATCTCAAAACAAAACAAGTAAGTCCATGTAGGGCACTTAGCACAGTATGTGACACACAGTAGTGCTGAATGATGATTCTTCTAAGAGGAGTTATTACGGTTGTTTCTGAACTCATTCCTGTCTCATTTAATAACTCAATGACTGGAGCACTGTACTGTGCTTGGAAGGATTCAGAGGTTGAATCTGGGTTCAAATATAAAGCATATAGCAATTGATCAGCAATGTCTGCTACAGCAAAATGGCTGTGTATCAGGAATTTGCCAGCACTGGCCAGGGGGCTATTTTTGAAACAGAGGAGTGTTGCTTTTTTGTTGTTGTTTGTGTTTGATGAAGAAAAGAATTGGAAAGGGAAACTTCAGGTCTGATTATATAGGCAATTTCTACCTAACATGTTATTGGGCTATGGGTCTAGCAAGTTTTATTTGAAAGACTGCAAATTCTATATTTTAGCAAAAAGACACTGCTGCAAATGATCAAATCACTTACCAGAAAGGTCAACCCATTATACAATATTCTAGATAATTTATAAAGTCTCAACATGATAAATGCCAAAAAATCTTATGAAAAAGTTAAATTGCAGTTGGAGAGCGTTCTTTTCCAGTGAGAATGATTTATAACTTCATTTTAAGTAAACCAAAAAAATCTACACTTAGAGCAAGTCTAATAAATGTAGACTTATCCTATGCTGCTGCTTCCCAGACTGGGGCACAAAAGGGCCTATAGAATCTAAAACAATTTATTGGGAAACAATAACCCTGTAAAAAAAATGCTTGAAAATTAGGCACTGTTGATCCAGAAAGGAAAGGAAGCATGTTTTCAGCCAGGCCTGTTTGCACAGAGAAATTAAGAATCAAGCATTATTCATCTGCAGTACTCAAAACTATTACATGACATAGAACAAACTAACTGCCCAAGAAACAGAGGCCTGGCTAATGTAGAACAATGTACCTCAACATAGAGATTTGTTTTTTAATTTCATCTGATGAAAAGTAGATTGCTGATATTCCTAAAAGTAGTACTTGGTTGTAATGGAAACCTGACTGAGAGTTGGTATACAACCTAAGTTTCTCTTTCATGTTTATCATTATTATCCACATCTTGCAATGCTTTGTACAAATGAGAATAACAGCACCAACTATGTAGGGTTTTGGTGCAGACCAAATGTCATATCATAAGAAACCCCATATTGGGGCCTGTATACAGCAAGCATGCAATAAGCTGAGCCATTATTCAGAAGCTGGCAAAACTCCCAACTTGCCCTCCCAAGCTAGGTGACCTTAAATCCATTAACACATTATTTTACGTTTTTGTTATTAGAAAAATGTAAAGAGATTCTACCTCATGAGGATATTGTGAGGATTAACTGAAATATCAAATGCTTAAGATTGTTCATTCATTTAGCAAGTATTTATTTGATTCTCACTAGGTGCAACACTGTTTCAGGCATTGTCAGACTACTGGGTTCATTACCTTCATGTAGCATGTGATGTGGTAGGGAAATCAGATTTAAACGAGGGACTATAGTAAAGTGTCATTTATATTACTACGAGGTAACTGTAGTCCTCTGCACCTAGGAGGTGCAGTAAACGATTTGTTGGATATAAATACTAAGTTTGTTGTAAATTAAAAATAATTATTTATCCTTAGAGTTAGAGATATGCAGCTTCCTTTAATATAATAACCAGCTATTTGAAATCAACAGTCATGACACGTCTTGTCTTTCATTGCACAAAGATAAGAATAATTCAAAGGTGTGAAAGGTCCCAAAGGGCTCAGAGACTCTGGCCAGAATATGGTTGCAATGTCTTTGATAATTTGCTGGCTTGTGTTCCATAGAGACACTCATTGTGACACTGGGGCTCTTTCCATCCATCTCCATCTGTGATCACCAGTGTGCACTGATAAGGCAGCCTTGGGATTGCAAAACTAAGTAATTTAGAAGAAAAAAATCTTTGCCTTTTTATTAAAATGATACAAAAGTTTCTGTAACTAATGCAGGGCTTCTAGCCATCGAGATCTACTGCCCTGCCCTTTTACACTTACCTGTCTCTAAGTCTTTACTTACTCTGTTCTTTTGGGTTGAATAAACCACCCTTCTGTTCCATCCAGCTGACTTCCTACGCAACCTTCAATGTCCAACACAAAATCACCCCCTTCTTGAGGGCTTTCCAAATCTTATTTGCTCAGAATGACTTGCTTCCTGCTTTATGATTACATAGTACCCTGTTCAGTAAATGGCCCATATCACAGGCAGCTTTGCATCTCAGACACAGAGTTAGGGAAGAATCAGGAGAGGACTCAAAACTTTCTGGAGGTAATACAAAGTAACTTTTTAAACTCCTAGAGAGTCGGGTCTAATGCTGCACTATCTTAAACAGTGTTCATTGGACCCATGTGGCTCTTTAGATTTAAATTTGTTTTGATTAGAGTTAGGTCATTTTCTTCTTTTTTAATGAAAATAATTTCGTGGCACACATTTTTTTGGATAGAAGAGAGAATCTGAAGATGATTAGCCAATTAACACACATAAGGGATGGTCAGTGACTCTCAACTTGCATACCAGTGTCAATCACTTGACAGGCAGTGCCTGGAGAAAGATTGAAGAAGATTCTAATATCACATCTAGGCTCTGCGGGAACAACCACTGTGACTGATTAACCTAGGCTGGTGACAGATAAAAGTCTGGATACTGGTAACATGCATGCTATAAATTTGCTCTTACTTCTAAACAATCCTGCAAGTAGCTGTCAAAAATGTTGCCCTACAAATGTTCACCCAGTGACCTAGATTTTCAAGCACCCATTCAGTATGTGGCATCTTGCATGTGCGTCAGATAAAGAGACGTAAAAAACTACAAAGCCAATTCATTTTAATAAGACCCCATCCAGGAAGCTTCCATTTATACTTTTTGCTATGCCACATATTTTTAAAGTCACAATTTTATAAAGGGCTGAACTCTAGTTACGATTTCTCTGTAGAACAGTGGTGTTCAAACTTTGGTTGACTGCAGCACACTGAGTAGGTGAAATATCTAATTCCTGCCTGTTTCCACTTCCCAGTGGAAAAGTGCTTAAGTAATAAGTATTTGGAAAGAAATTTTTGTGAATCACTAATTATTTTTCATACAATAAGAAAAACCTGTTAACATGCTCTTATATTACAAAATGATACCCTATGAACCAAAATAAAAGATAAATGTTATGGGCCATGAGAATATGTCACAGAAGTTCACAGGCAGTGAATGTCACCAATGATGTCATCATACATCACCATACAAGCAGATTTTCAGGTAATCACAGATACAGTCACGTATTGCTGAACAACAGGGATATATTCTGAGAAATACACTATCAGGCGATGTTGTCATTGTGTGAATATCAGAGTATACTTACACACACCTAGATGAGACAGCCTACTACCCACCAAGGCTATATGGTATAGCTTATTGCTCCTAAGCTACATATGGTATAGCATATTATGGTACCGAATACTGTAGGTAATTGTAGCACAACAATAAGTCTTTGTGCATTTAAACCTACCTCTAGTACCTGGGTGATGAAATAATCTATACAAAAAACCCCCATGATGAGTTTACCTATATAACAAACCTTCACATGTACCTCTGAACCTAAAATAAAAATTTAAAAATCCTAACTAAACATAAAGAAACTACGGTAAAAATACCATATTATAGTCTTATGTGACCACGGGGGTATAAGCCATTCATCGTTATGCAGAACATGGCTACACGTGTTTTAGCAATAAGGATACAGATGAAATCTTTTCTGAACCACAATTTAAAAATGTCTTAAAGTCTAGTCTTCAGCAAATTTAAAATCCCAAATATGCAAATATGCATCATTACAGACTATAGGGTTAACCCAATCATCCACAACAAACGTAATTGATAATGATGAAACTAACCCCCCACTAATACATAATTAAAAAACAAGGACCACAGCAATTGAAAATCACTAACAACTCAAGACAACACTCACTATACACTGTTAACAAATTATCCTTCTCCACATTGCATGAATTCTAATTCGTTGCATACAGAAACTTTGCAATATTTCCAAGAGCTGGCAGCCAGTTAAAGAATACCGAATAAAGGAAGTTCAGTAAACATTAGTTACATGTAATTTGTATCAAAATGATGACTCAGTTGTTTTACTAATAAGTAGCCTTTATTCATAGACAAAATGAATATATATGACATAATAAATCATTTTCCCAAAAGAACAAAGAAAACCTTGGGTTTCAAGATAAATTCATAACTCGCTAGTGGGCTGCAGACTAGATTTTGAGAGCTTTAATAAAGTATTAAATTAAGAGTTTTACATATGCATCTCTACGCTGCTTGATGCTTCTGTTTTATTAGATTTGCTGATTACTATTTCTTCTAAACCTTAATCCAAAAGAAAATTAGGCCAGGCATGGTGGCTCACACCTATAATGCCAGCACTTTGAGAGGCCCAGGTGGGCAGGTCATCTGAGGTCAGGGGTTCAAGATCAGCCTGGCCAACATGGTGAAACCTGGTCTCAACTAAGTATATAAAAATTAGCTGTTTGTGATGGCATGTGCCTGTAGTCCCAGCTACTCGGGAGGCTAAGGCAGGAGAATCACCTGAACCTAGTAGGTAGAGGTTGCAGTGAGCCACACTCCAGCGTGGGCAACAAGAAAAAAACTATGTCTCCAAAAAAAANAAAAAAAAAAAAAAGAGAGAGAAAGAAAATTAATTGATTTTTAGCTGATATTCAAATGACACTGCTGAATAGACCATTGGTTTCATTATATCAAAGCTCTCTGTTTGCCAGAGCCCCAGTAATACCATTTAACCTACAGATACAATGTTTTAGCCTGCTGGGTATAACTCAGGATAGGGCTGACTACACCATGGGCATATTTTTAAAATGGGCCAAGACACATGTGCACAGAACATCTCCTTTGACTCCACTTCCTTCACTTATCTCTACTCTGGTTGCATAAAGGTATTTGACAAAATCCTTAGAAATCATAAAATGTTAAAGTTGGAGATAATCTTGTCTGAGGTTATGCACTGACAGCCTGCAGGTAGGATATAGCCATCAATCTTGTTTCATTTGGCCCACCTGACATTTCCCAGGTAAGAAAATTACACATCAATTTTTCGATTTCTGGCTTTCCTTGAAATATCAGGTGATCTTCTCACATTGGACCCATGGCAGGTGAAGCTAAGGATGTGTTGTGCCCTGCAGATGTGCATATCCTCTTGACTTAACACAGCCTTCAGTATTTCCTAATATCTGACCCATCATTTTTGTTACCTGCCTGATCCATGATGGTATTTGCCTTGCCTACCTATGAAATCATACACAAAATTTTCAGATAGTTTTAGCAGAATGCTTTTTTACACAAGAAATGGTAATTTTGAATCTTGCTGAGTCAAATAGACAAAGTTCCTTTAAACTTATTTGGCAGAATGTACTTGGCTGTTCCTGGAACACTTGGATCACCCCCTTGGAGCTACTAGGTACAATATGAAAACTGTTGGATTCCATTCCACCCTCTCATCTGGAGCTTTGCAATTTGACAACTTAAAGGAGACCTTGAAAGCTCCAGCCTCTGAATCCTACTCTGGTGCTCTTTCCTCATTATCATTTGGTATATTTTTAAAAAGGCTTAATGTGATTTTTTTCACTTTTTGAATTTTAAAGAATGTAAAGTTCTCGCTTAGCTAAAGCTAGGTTGATCAACAAATAATTATTGAATACATACCCAATATGAATTCAATGAGAAATATGACCTGCTGGACTGCTGATTGTAATCCAGTATACTGTTAATTTCAGGAACAATGAGGTGCTTTACTCACTGCCCCCCAAAATGTGTAGTAGCTCATCTGAATCTAGGAGCTGACATTCTGCATTCACTTGAAAGCATATGACTCAATTAGTGTATTCTTCATCCACAAAAGTGAAAAATAAGAAAAGTCCTTTGGATGTATACACATTCAGCTTGGATTTATTCTTGTGTGACATGAAAGCATGCCTAGAAAAGAAGGTCTAGTAACTGCATAGTAAAGGTAAATGCTGTGAATTGCATCACTAGAATCATGGCCACACCTGAGGATGTGAGAGGTCTTCTCTTGCAAACTCAGAGAATGACTTGGCTTGACTCCTTCCCTGCATAAAATAAAGATTTGCTTAATGAATAAGCAAATCCCTCAGCACTCTTATCCATCTTCTTGGAGAAACTCTGTGATAATATCATTTTTTTTTTATTTTTTGGTCCTTTGTTATATAAAGTCGGGAAAAGAGAAAGAAATAATGGGCCAATAGAGTTCCTTAAGTGCTTTGAGGATATTATTTTTGAGGAATTCAATTAGGTTATACAAACTGTTAACAAAATTCTTCTTCTCTTTACCCCCAAAGGAAAAATTGCTTGTCTGGTGTTATTTTCTCTCTGCCACAAAGGTGAAGTGACTTTTTCTCTTGATGTCGCAAGTTTTGGTAAGTAAAAGTCCTTGCCCTATTTGCCAAGTTAAGCCTCCTCATCTTGCCCTCAAGACGATGCCTATAATCTTTTCTAAACTTATAGAGAGGAAAAACATGTACCAACCTGTGACTGAGAACCTTAGGGATTTAACTTTTCACTACGTTTGTAAGTGTTGTCTTTGAATTATTTTGATTAATGAAGTAGCTGTCAAAATTGAATAGAGTCAAATAGCAACATAAAGATACACACATACATACATATATGTGATACTGACAATATAATGTTTATGCCACTCTCCATTTGAGAGATCTCCCAGTTATAAACATACACATACGACATACAAATGAGCATACATCTGTATGTATACACACAACCACTCACACACAAGCAGTAACAACCAAAGAACAGTTTAAGATTCCACCAGAACCTTCATTTCTCCTTTCCTTAGTAATTAAACAAGTATTTTCTGAGAACCTATTATTTGTCAACTCAGCAGAAGTGAGGAATAAAAAGATAAATAATACAGGATTCCAGAATTATCTTGGCCCATGCTTTTCAATGCATGTAATCTGAATAGGCATGGTTGATGCTGCCCAAATAAAAAGCGTTTAGAAAATTTTAGTTAAACAAAATCAGCTTTCTTACCTGCAAGTCTTTCCAGAACTTTCATATACTTACATGCACTGCAAATCTCCAGGAGGAGAACATAACAAACAGTGAGTGCTTCCCAGCAGGTATTTTCCACTTTTGTCCAAAGAGTATCTTAAGAAGACAGTGTTTCATGAAGTATAATTCTGAAATGCTGGCCTAGACGTTTTATTGGATTAAGACTCTTGAAAGGAAAGGGGCCTCATGATATTTTTCTACTTATTCTCCTTTCTTTTTTCTTAAACTGGAAACATTTTTTGATATGTTTCTAATTGTACCACTGAAATTCCACAACTAATATTTTAAGCTTTTTGTTAAAAAGCAAGATACACTCATTCCAAAAATGAATTAAAAAAAAAGAATTATAGAAAGTTAAAAGTTCAAGTCATTCTAGTCCTCTCACCAGATTTAACTACCACTGTAGAAAGGGTGTTTATATTCTTCTTGACATTTTTATGTATGTGCAAATATGATTTTTTTCTCCAAAATTATTTTGAAGCAGAGTATCCTTGTTTTCTTCACTAAGCAATGTATCATGGGCATTTTTCCACATGGATAGATAGACATATTCTCATCTCTTGTAATGGCTACATCAAATTGCATTGTGTGGATATGCTATGATTTATTTTACCAATCCCCTTTTGATGGAGATAAAACTCCTCTCCAGTTTTTTGCCATTAAAGCCACTGTTGCAATAACTATAGCTTAGCATACATCTTTTCACATTTATCCAATAATTTTCTCAGTATAAGCACCTGGAAATGAAAGTGTCAGGATTTGCACATTTTACAGTTTGGGAAATGTTACTAAATTGTTATCAAAAATGGCATGCCAATTTATACAGTTAAGCTTTGATACTCTTACACAAAGTTTAAAATTGAATGAATTTTAAAAAGAATTCAAATTGTCTTCTTAAGAAAACTTTAAGAAATTAACAAAGGCTAATCTTCATTTATTCCATTTCCAAATATTTTTTGTTTCCAGTGTTGTATAATATCTATTTTCCTTAACTAGGAATTGAAACCGTAGGCTTGAGCTCACGTAAGTAAAAGTTTTTATAGCATTGTAATAATTTTCTTATAAGCTCATGGGATCAGCAGGAAATATTTATTTGCATCTCTACTTGGCTTTGATATTACAGGGTCTGATCAAATATCAATAGCTCCACCCTGGCTCTGCGATGAGGTCAATATGATCAATTGGATGATCGATGGATTATCACTAAGCACCAACTTGTACCAAATAACAACCTGTCTGCTCCAATCCTTAGGCCAATTCACTATACTTAGCAGCCTAGCACTGGTACGCATTCTTAAAGAGCCAATATGTGCCCATGGTTGTTCCCACTATTTCTTTTATATTACAGTTATAAAACAACCCTTTATTGTAATGTACTCTGATATTCTACTGCATATTCTTTAAGCAGCTTTCAACAAAGTAATATTGAATAGTAAGGTAAAAATAAGTATAAGGCATATAAAAATGCTTTTTAATATTTTAACAAAAATACCATACTTTAAAATGTATGGTGATATTCAGTATGTAATAATCAAGGCATAAATTAATATCTCTAACATACATAGTTTGCTTAATATAGCTTTAAATCAGGTCAAGTATAAATTACACAGACAACCCTATTCAGAGTAATCTTTTTATATATCATTTCCATACACCCCTGTCGATAAAATAGCAGTGACTCAGGAATAAATGATTCATTAGGCACTTAAAACTTCTTGTCTCATATAATTTATCTATATAATTTTAAATTACTGAAGAATCCCAAGGATCTTTTCTTGCTAAATAATTTTGATATGATTTATATTTTATTAAGTTTCAAGGACAACCCCCCCCCACACACACACACGTATTCAAAATTAAGTAACTATCAAAATTGCTGTCATATTTCGTATATCCATAAGGGGAAATACTCATTCTAAAATAGAAAACTACAATTAGCAAAAACCATTCAATCTTTTTTTACCTGTTACACATACACACACACACACACACACACACACACACACACACCCCTGGTGATTATAAAGAGTTGAACTATTTTAATTATCTGAAACAATTGAATACCACTTTTGAGTTTTCACTGTTTAGTGTGTCTTTTTTAAATGAAATGTCCTGTCTATAGCTTTATTATGAAAAATAAAAAAGAAGAACAAGTATTCTTCAAGTTGTTAGGGTAATTTTCTACATCATTCCCCAAATAAAAACTTGCTCCAGCCAAATATTAAATTATTGAAATTACAAATCTGTTAATCTACAGCACATTTTACTCATTAGTTTAATTTTAAAATTCACTTTCATTTGATTGACTGTTTTAATCTTCCTTAACTAGTGAGTAGCTCAAAATAAATGGTGCATTCCTAATATGATATATATGAAAAATAGGGAGTACTTAAGGACTGCAGGCGAATACATTAAAATAGGTCAGTTTTCTAGTTAACATATTCTCATTCTGTTTATGTACAAACCCACTGCATTGAGAAGACAGATCACAAATTCACGGCCTTACAAAAACATGGTCTCGATTTCACGTTATGACAGCAGAAATTGGCCCAAACCGCTAACCATTTCCCCTAAAGGACCCTGGCTGGCTGGTGCCATCCAGGTGAGGCAATCTGAACGAGTGGAACATCACATCAAATTCCGCTCATCTGTCAGCATAGTGGATTATTTCTTGAGAGACTGAAATTGGCTGTTTGCTATCTGAACACCATCAATCTTACCGTGCAGGGAATAGCCAAACTGCCTGTAAGAGGCTGGGGGGCGGAGGGTGGGGACAGCGGGGGAGCCATTCCTAAGCAGGTGAGGAGGCAACTGTAAAGCTTTCATGCTCCCTCCATTCAAGGCTCTGAATGAAAGATTTGTCATTTTCCACATTTCCCAGATACTTGGTATGCACGCAGAGTCTGCCTGCTCTTGCTTTATGAAAGAGGTGATTTTTCAAGCTTAGGCAAATGTGGCAGAGCTCAGGGTCTGTGGTGTCTCATTTTTTCTCATCATGTCACTTGTTTTAACCGATTTGAGAAAATGAGATTATGTTTTTCCTTTTTGCTCATTTATCCAGCAATTTATTTATTTATTTGTTCATTTAGGGGTGGATTGTCACAGATAACTGGCCCTGATTTCTCTCTTGTTTTCATACACATTTCATTAGTGTCCCTGGAGATTTAAGACCTACAAGGGAAAATGTCACAACTCTCATCTAAAAAATCATATTTTTATTCTTAAAATCAAAAGATTGTATTAAAGAGTCTGCCTGAAATCATCTAGAATATGGCTATGACCAAGATCTATCATTTTAATCTTTGTAGCTATTGTCAAAAAGCAAAGAAAGTTGAATAAATGTGTCATATAGAACTATTGGACATTAAGTTTAATATCATTTTAATCATTCTGCATCTAGAAAGGGATATTTATAGTTTTTTCACTTCAACAATAAAGCTGAAATGGTTTTCAAATGTATTCGCACTTGGGGCCAAAATTGGTTTCAGTGCTGCAGTTTCTTGGGGTATTTGATGCACAGATAAATGATGCATTGGTTGATAATAAGCAAAGTCTAAGGAAGCAAATATTGAGTTTAATTTCAGCCAGAACCTAATATGTGATTCTCAGTTTAAAGATATGATATTTTAATAAGCCCTATGATGACATTAGTTTACTTATTACATATAACCCACACCAAAAAACTCCATACATTCACTGATTAACGGAGACAATGATGTGAAAGCTTGTTGTATACGGTGTTGTATCTATTTCATGATTATATGCATAGAGCAAAATAAGACACAGCATTGGTAGTATATTCTAGTCATGTACCACATTGTTAAAAAAGACAATAGCAAGAGAATATAAAAAGAGTTGTTGCCATGACTATGTGGATTATTAACTGTATGAACAGCAAAACTTCATTCATCAAACATCCCTGGCTTGCAGGTTTACAGTCTACTAAGTGGGGATATCAGTAATTCCCAATATTTGTGAAGAACTTTACAGCTTACAAAAGACTTATTAGAAGTCATTTTTATTTTGTCTACACGCCACCTCAACCCACCACCACCACCACCACCACCATATCCATAAATGGGGAATGAAAGCAGAAAAGTCAGTTGCCCAAGGTTATGTCACTTACTTTAAGTGACAGAGACTTGGGTGGCCAGCCTTGAGCCCTGCCCTCCACCCTCAACCACGTGCCTCTCACCAGTTCCACCATGGCCACCTCTCAGAATGGGTGTGCAGTTCAAATGAGACCAAGTATTGACATAATGAAAGTTTTCAAAAACTATATGAAGGGGCTCACACTTCCTCAAAGAAGCTACTTGGCATGGTCGCTCTGTGCTCCAAAAGCTATTTCCCCCTCCTGGGCTCACAGACTCTGGCGGTGAATCATGCCGATCTGACTTCCAGTGATAGCTATTCTTTGTGTGGCCTTAGACATGCCACCTAACCTTTTAGAACCTCTGTTTCTTGGGTGAAAGGGGAGAAATTACACTCACTTGCATGAGGATTAAACCAAACAATGTGAATTAATCCTGAGAGCCATGCCTAAAACATACACTTAATAGTTGTTTTTCTTATGAATTCTTATTGTTGAGCATTAGGACAAATGTAGATGTCCCGCATTGTTTATTATTTATATGGCCATGTAACAAGTGAAAGACATTTGTGCCAGAACAGATTGTTATTAAGTGACTGGAGGTAATGTGGGGAATCTCAAATTCACTTTTGTTTTCCCTCCATCTCGGCTGAACTGGGGCTTGAGTGGCGTTCCCACGCCAGGCTCCAGACACAGGATGCAGAAATACAAGTGTATCCTGAAGCAGGGCGGTTTCCATGCCCACCTCCAGGGGCACTGGCGCCCCCTCGCCTTCCCCGTCAGACCCAGGGCGTGGGGAAACAGGGTGGCGGGGCCCACAGACAGCCCCTAGCCTCAGCCCGCAAGCACAAGCCAGCCCCACCCCTTCACCCGGGGCGCCAGGGCTCCTGCACCCAGCGGGCTTGCGCGCTCGCTGCAGCCTGGTGCAGGCGCGCGGGAGGACCCTGGGCTGCATCCGCGCTCTGCCAAGCCTGCCCCCAGCGGGGAAGCTGAGCCCCCGGAGCCAGCAAGCGGGGCCCCGGAAGGTGTTGGTGGAGGACTGCACGGAAGAGCCCGGGATCAGTGTCCAGGCCGGCTGAGGAGCCAGGGAAAGGCAAGGGCGTAGACGCTGGACCGTGCAGCAGGAGGAAGCTCGACCGATGGGAGGAGGCCATTGACAGGATTTGGAGAGGCAGGTGGAGGGCTGGGAGCACTTCAGAACTGAGCATCAGAAACTTGGGCGCGCAACTGGTCCCCAGAGCCCGAATTTGACCGTCGCGAGAGGGGAAGGGAGAGTAGGGACAGGATGGCGTTGAGGATGAAGGCTGGGTGGGGTAGTAGAAAATGGAAAGGCTGATGCCGAACAGAAAATGGAAGGAAATCTTTTCGAGAGCCAGGGAAGGTAAGGACAATCAAGCTGGGAGGGACTGTAATGAGAAAGCTGGAGAGGCAAAGAAGGAGAGGAAAAACAGATTGAAGGCTGAGGCCGTGGAAGGTTGAGAAATATACTTTGAACGTTAAGAAGAAAGCAAAACGTATCTGGAACTAAAAATTCAATACAGGAGAAACAAAAATCAGGTGGAGGGGCCTTGTCCCTGAAACTGCCAAAAGAGAGGGGGAAAGAAAAACACTGAGCATACCGGAAGAACAGAAAGTGAAGGAAGGGAGAAAGGAAAGGAGGCATATTAAACCAGACATGAAATAGTAAGTTACTTTTTAATTTCTTTTTCATTGACAACTTGCTTCCAAAGTTAGTTTGGGTACTATGCGCCCACAAAATTCTTAGCCACATACTGACCAAAATTATAGTATCTATACTAGGTAAAAATGCATCCCAGTGATGGACACGCAAAGATGTTATTTTTTTTCTCCCTAAAACATCCTCAAGTCTTGAAAATTATTCCACCTTTTGCAGAATATTCTGCTGTTGGCCAACACATCCATAAACAGGTGACTTCTACTTTTTAAGGTGTATAGAAGCAGGAGGGGTAACGCTTAGAGAAACCCACCTTTTCTGATAAATTAATAGAAATACCTCCAACACATTTTGGCACCCTCCGCTTCCCCCAAAGCATCCAGCCAACAATATGTCTTGGAATTCAAAGGCAAGCTGCCCACACTATAGCACTTTATGTCACTTGCATTCAACCATCTGTTAAGGAAACAGCCATAAGACTGGAGGAGGCTGCAGTGGAGCCAGCTCCTGACTTACCTGGTCTGTGCAGGTGATGCTGCTGGAAAGTATGCTGAAGGGATCCATGGCAGAGTAGCATTGCACAAGCACTTATCCACAAATACAGGACCCAGGACATCGCAGAGACCATTGCCATTCTCTAAAGAGAACATTCGACAGGAAAGGTTACCCCCAGCTTCAAGCCCCCAGCTCAGTCAGCCCCACTGATGAGGGAAGGGAGGTCTCAGACGTCATGTTCCTTTGCTACTTCTCTGGCTAGAACTAATGATCCAGCAGAGGTCATGCCATGAAGTGGGACTGAGGGAAAGCCCTTTTCAGATGATCATACACTGATTTTTTTTCTTAATTCTATAAAACAAAACTCTAAGGATTGCCAAAATGCAAAAATAAAGTTTTAGTCTGTCAGTTAGGTGGTTTTAAACAACGCATGCTGACTAAAAATCCTATTTTACGCAATGATCTTTAAACTATAGTTATCCCAGGCACTGAAAAGCTGCAGACTCCTCCTGTTCATTCTAACTTCATTGCAAGTCTGACATAAGCCTGGAAGGAAAGAGTGGGTTCTTTTTTTTTTATTTTAATTCTGCAGTCATGAATTTTTAATTGCAATGCTGTCTTCTAAACTAAGTAATCATTTCTCAGAGGCATGTTGTAATCTCCTGATAGAACCAATCCTTTTGACTGGACTTAAGAAACAGAAGGGATTACGTGTAGCCAGAATGAGTTTCAGATGCAAGACCTCTGCTTCTATCCTAGAATGAGCCATAATTTACAATATTGCTTAGCCTCCTAAGATTCCATTGTGGCATTTGTTGTATAGCATTGATGAATATGCATATACAGGTGGTGTATGTATTTATGGATGAATATGTACCTTTTCTCGGGCGCTGAAACTTTGACAGTCTTATCTGCACCTATGAGGATCTTAGGAGCTACAAAGGCTCAACTGCGCTACATATTGTCCAATTTCTCAAACAACACCTTCTGCTGCATCTCATATTGCCAAATTAATCAAACCGAAGCACCGTCCTTACTCAGCCAGTGATAGGGAAGCATTTTCTACACAAGAATCCAGTTAACTGTATGCTTTTCTGTTAGGTAGAGAGGGCTTTGGAAAAAGATTTCTTTCTTTCTTTTCCTTTTCACTGTCAAATCATGCCCTTTAAAAATCTCAACTATACATTGAAAACCTGCTAGTGACCTCCCAGCCTGGCTTCTTTATTCATAAAAATTCGTTCTTTGTTAAAAAACTATGATGTTCAGAAAACAAAAACGTGCATCATAGATGCACACAATACAGGATAATTTGTGGATTTTAGCAGTGAGATATAGTCTTGGAAAGATTTTAGGACTGTAATAGACAAATGGTGACAACTATAATTAAGTTCAAAGTAGGAAAACATTGTTTTCAACAGCTTGATGCTATTCATGCCTAGTTCCGTGATTCAGACAGAGCATTCACTTTCTAATTAGTTTCCCTGCCCACTGTTTACTTTTGTATACAACATACTTTGCCTTATTGTTTTCAGAACTATCGGGTTAACATACATGCATTCTCTTCAGTGGAAATCAATAGCAACACCCCTCCTGTGAAACCTAAAATGAATGTATTTGGGGACTTTTTCAGAATAGCCTATAAAATGCAGAAACACAAAACAGAGGTGACTGTGGATGTATTTACTGCTTGTGAATTACAGTTAAAATGTACTAGAAATTCATCTAAACTTGAAAAAAAAAAATCCTGCCACAACCAAAACTTAATAGTTTTCCAATCACTCTGCTTTCTCTTGCTCATTTCTTCACCCACATAGAACTTAGCACCCAAAAGGATTACTGTGACTCGATGCTTGCAATATTTTCGTTTTTTAATTTAACTTGCTTTAATTCTCAGCATACTTCCAAGCCTCCTGCGTGTCACTCTCACTGCTTGCTTCTTTACCAAGAGGTTGTCTCAATGTTATTAAGTGTCTTCCCCAAATAATGCATTGAGACTTGCATAGTTCTCTAAATATGCCTGGATGTTTCAGATCTGCTTTCTGAATCTTAAACCCTTAAAGATGCTTCTTACCTGAAAAATCCAGCCAAGAGCAGAGTACTCTATTAGTGTTCATTGGAAAGATCTAACACTTTTTAAAATCCATCTGTGCCAAATTTGAATTTTTTTTTTCAAGAGCTTCCCAACAATCTTCTTTATCAGGATTAAAAAAAAAAAATGTTACTCTCTTCCGATCCTATTTCCACAGTAAAAAAAGACATCGAGTTCATTCAGACTGTAATGTCAGAAAAGGAGCCAAGGTTTGAGGGGTGGAAACCTTGTCATTTTCACCTTTAAATCATCTCCTGGCGTCACCTCTGCCTGACGAGACCTTTGAAGTGATGGGGAGATAATGTGCAGTTTCCTGATGAGAATCAGTTTATAGTTGCCGTTGGACCATCCCCACTCCAGTGCATTCAGGGCAGAGTAAGGCAGCAAAATGTAGGAGCAGGGCTCCTATACGGTGCTGTAAGTAGCAGTAGTCTGTTTCAATACATCCCTCCGCTCTAAAGTATCACATGTCTTAAAGTGACATTACCCTCTATTACAGCTACAGTGAATTGTAATATCTGCCCGCTAACTCTTCAACAACTCAAGCAGTGCTCTAACACTATATTGCCTGATTTATTATGTTAGAGGTTCCACTGATACCATTCATTTAACACAAGAGTAAAGAGGGAAGGAGAAACAAGAAAAAAGCATTTTGCAAAATATTGATAGGATTAATGGGAGTTAGACTTCTAACAGTAAATGGGAAAGTGAAATATAAGCCATTTCTTACCTCTAATGTTCTTTTTACCAGTAAGTTAACCAAAAATATTATCAGGTTTATACTAATTTAAGTCTGCTGGTTGTTTCAGCAGTTAAATAGGAGACTAGAATTTACCTGGAATAGGACATAGACACGTATATGTGTAAGTCCAATAAAAACCTTCTGAGCTTTTTTAACACATTTAATAAATAAAAATATGTCATTTTCAGCACCAAATGAAGAAATATGCTCACAGCTCTTTTTAAAAAAAATTTTGCTCTCCTTTAAATAACATGCTGGGGTGAGGAGGGAAAACACTCAGAATCTTGTTTCTCATACTATGGTTTGAACCCTTTCTTCTTCAGAAATATGGTGGAATTTTGCCTAAACTTCAGTGATGCCTACAAGGTGACCTAGTTTTCATTTGTAGATTGTACTGATAATTACTCTCAGTTATTTCAAACATCACTTATAAAGCACCTACTATGTGTCAGGTGCCTGAGGACAAAGCAGAAAACATAACTGGTAAGATCCCCACTGTTATAGATCATACTGTCTAGTCTTTTATAGTGTTTTCAAAATCAAGGTAGTTCTCATAATAATTCTTCCTTGAAAATGTTTTGAAATTCCCCAGAATACTCTCTTGCCTTTTGGAGGCACAATAAAGAGGGTCCAATGCTGCTGCATATCTTTGCAAGTGATTCTGTTTTCTCATTTTACACATAGTGAGAAAGTGAGGGATCCTTCAGTCTCATCAATCTTGCCAATTGGTCTTTCACATTGCACAAAACATACATAATAGCTCTTTGTAGCATAATGACTGTTCATTAAATCTTACCTCAACAGATTTCTAAGTAATAGGAAATACTAATCTCACAGTTAAAAATTAGTTTAAAATGACAAAGTTCTAGTTGGCATTGCGTGTTTCACATCTGTGCCTCATTATTGTTGTTCATGAGCCTGTTCAGAAAGTTTACACTGACTGTATGGCATCAAGATGAAAAAATAATAACAGCAGTAGCAGCAGGTAATGTTTAACAAACCTTCACCAGATGCTAGCACATTCTATAGTATGTCTTGTAAAGTCTAATTTAATTCTTTTTACTAACTCCATAAGATAAGTATTATTATTATCTCTGTTTCACAGATGGGGAATGTGAGAGGAGACAGGAAGTTTAAAGAACTTGTGCAAGGTTGTATGGTAGTAAGAGACAGAACAGATTTCAAGCCCAAACGATTTGGCTCAAGAGTACATTTCTTCAACACTGGGACAAAATATTTAATGAAAAAAAAAACCCCAAAAATTAACTACTATATTTTATTATTTCTTTAACATTAAGATCGTCTCAAAAATGACTATTATTTCTTTCTAGAAGAATATATTATGCCAGGCATTTGAAATATAGAAGTGTACAAACTACTCTTTGCCCCGTGGTTGTTGTTTGTCGTGTTTTTGCTATGCTAATGAATTAAAATTAAAAGGAAGTTCACCTTTGCTAATAAAAGTTCCCATATTGACAGCATGTAACCATTATGTTTGTCACTTCTAGAGATTAAAATAAGGGTCAAGATAGTTACTTCTATAATTCAATTTAATCCACCACCTAATGGATTATGTTCAAAACATTCAGATAGGCAATGTTGAAAATTAAGAAAAAAATACTGGAATAAAGACATCCTTAAGTGTCATTCTAAATGCATGTAATGGAGCAAGACTATCAATAGAGTTCTATTTTTTTTTCTTCCAAATACCTTGTAGTCCATTGCATTGTAGCCAATGATCGTTTGTCCTAATAATGTGAGAATCAACATATATTCATCTTTAATGACATTTAGTCTATTCGCCCAACTCAAAGCAAAACTACTCTCATATCTCTCAGAGAAGTTGAGCCTTTCCACCTTCTGACCATGATAGAATTGTACTTCCCGATCCCTTTAGGGTTGGGTAGGCCATGAAGTTCCAGGCAATGAGGTATCAGTAGAACTGATGGCATTTCTTCAAGCAATAGAGCATTTAATTGTTGAAGTAACATCCTCAGATCTCTTCTTGCCTTTGAAGCAGGGACAAGCTACACTATCAGCCTGAGTCCTTGAGCAGAGGTCTCCACTTCCCCTGCCAACCCTTGATGGATCTACATAGTGAATACGAAACAGTTTTTTGTTTAAGCAATTACAGCTTCAGAGTTATTTGTTATTGCAGCATCAACTAGCCTATCCTGACTGATAAAAAGTTTATCTTGTATTTTTCACTTATGACTTGAATTTTTATGTCTTATGCACTGCAGTAAGCCATGAAGAGAGCATTATACACATCAATAATCACAATTATTTCTTAAAAATACAAAGCACTCACAAGGTAAACACCAAACAAACAAAAAAGCAGCAACCAACAAACACAACAATATAATTACCGCTTAAGAAAGAATAAAAATCATTAGTAGCAACAGTGAATGCACATAGTTGAAAAGAGAGGCTAAATCATTTTCTATCAAACTGGTACTATTCAATACTCTAACTTAAATATGGATCCATAAGGCACGATTTTCAGTAACTATATGAAAAAGAAAATGGAAGACAAGGTTGTTCTTAGGCTGGGAAAAAAGATAACCTTCATGTAGGAGTCTCATTTTTCACCTCCAGCAGCCTAGCTCTACAATTACTTTATCAACTATAATTCCTCATTGCTTATCTTGTCTGTCTTCCAGGCAGAAGAAAAAGAAAGAATAAGGTCATTTCTTTTGTTCTCACACTTCTCATTTCTTTATTCTTTATTCTCCTTTTAGTACAGAAAGTTGAAATCCCCCAGCTTCACCTCCTTTTTTCTAACCAAAGTAATGCATATATTTTTTATAGAGACTAAGTAGTCTCTTTTTTTGCAAGGATATGACATATATCAGAAGCACATAAAGGTCATGAAAATGATTGCTTTGGCAATAATGAAAACAATATTTTGTTTTGTTTTGTTTTGTTTATAAAACTTTCAAATCCATAGCTGATTTGAGATCAGATTCCCCAAAGCTACTCAAATCCAATGGCCATTCAACAACACAACAGTTTGAGCCAGAAATGAAGACCCTCCTTGCCATGTCCCTCCCCGTGAACATCTGCATCCAATGAGTCACTACCACTTATTAATTCTACTTCCTATTATGCCTCAAATCCATCCAGTCTCTCCCTCTGCATTCAACTACGCTTGTGCAGGTTACCACCATCTTTTACCTGAACTCCAAGACAGCAAGTCTGCTTGTCTTGGAGTATGTACCTTCCACCTGTGT
The DNA here is from genome assembly GCF_001604975.1 of Cebus imitator. Lineage (NCBI taxonomy): Eukaryota > Metazoa > Chordata > Mammalia > Primates > Cebidae > Cebus > Cebus imitator. The sequence continues at coordinate 1,670,618 of NW_016107462.1, read as the reverse complement.
CTCCCCCACTATGCATCTGGAGGGAGTATATTTGAAACACATGATGATCATGTCACTGCTGCTATTTAAAAACCTTTCAATGGTTTCCCATTGCACTTAAAATAAAATCCAAAACTTATGACCACAGTTGACAAGACTCTGCACAAACTGGCCCACTACTTTTCTAGCCTCATCTCTTATAAATGTTCTCATTCTTGACATCTACTAGATTCTTCTCTTGGATCCTTGAATAAGATGGGGAAACCTCCTTTCCAAAGTCTTCTCTAGTACCCCAGACAAGATTAGGTCATTGTGCTATATCCTCTTACATCCCTTGGGACAGCACCTCTAGAATCTTAAATACCAATGTAAATAACAATTTCTGGAATTATTTGTTTAATGCCTGCTTTATCTCCTTATAAGAATCACCATGAAAACAAGGAGGACAAACATTGTGCACTGATACATCTTCAGAGTCTAACATAGTGCCTGGCATATAGTAGACAATGAAATGTTTGAGTGAATAAATGAATAATGATAAATGAATCAAACATTAAATATTAATTCACCATCAGGATGGCATACATAATGAGCTGCCTTTATAGAAGTAAGTAGCTTTGGCAGGGCTCAGTGGCTCACGCCTGTATCCCAGCACTTTGGGAGGCTGCGGCAGGCAGATCACCTGAGGTCAGGAGTTTGAGACCAGCATGGCCAACATGGTGAAACCCCATCTCTACTAAAAATATGAAAATTAGCTGGGTGTGGTGGCAGGCACCTGTAATCCCAGCTACTCGGGAGACTAAGACAGGAAAATCACTTGAACCTGGGAGGCGGAGATTGCAGTGAGCTGAGACTGCCATTGTACTCCAGCCTGGGTGACGAGAAACTTCATCTCAAAAAAAAAAAAAAAAAAAAAAAAGAAGTACATTTTTTGACCCTTCTCCATAGCCTTTGCTAGTTTTTTTTTGGTAGGTAATATATTCATGTATGAAGTGGTGACCCATATTCAGGGTGACCACCTTGTTCTGTGTTAGCCGACTGTGTTGACACTAAGTGAAGGAAATTGTCCTGTACACTGTTTAAAACAATGCCTACTTGCCACTAAATTTGTGTTGGACTTTTTTGCTAGAAGAGAAAAAAAAATGAAAGTGTCCTGAATTTTCCATTATGGTTGTCAGTATTTGATATCCAATATGATCTGATGGTAGATCTCACAGCTGATCTCTGAAGAATAAAAAAGTCTACAAATGTTAAAAATCAAAAGAAAGCACTTAAAATTTCAGTATATCGAACCTAGAAGAGACCCCCAAAATCCCCTAGTCTGGTCTCTTACTTTTAGAAGAAAGATGAAGACCTAAGAAAGGGGAAGAGGCTTACACAAGGGAATGTAATAAATTAACTGCTATAGATGATGTTAGAATGCAGCTTTCCAAATTTAATGTCTGTTTTATGTGTTTCCCCTCCTTCCAATGTATACACACATACAGAGAGAGAGAAAGAGTATGAGAGAGAGAGTGAGAGAAAGAAAGAGCACTATTATTCAGTAGAACTTTCCACAATGTTGAAAATGTTCTCTATTTCTGCTGGCTAATATGGTAACTATTATCGACATGTAGCTATTAAGCATTTGAAATGTATAAGTGCAACCAAGAAACTGAATTTTTAATTATATTTAATTTTAACTATTTTAAATTTAAATAGCCACATTTGGTTGGTAGCTACTATATTAGACAGCAAAGTTCTAGAATACACCAGCTAGGCCAAGGAAAATAAAACCTGTGATTTTGAATAATTTTTAGTAAGCTACAAAAACAATCTTTAATTGCCTGATAGGAACCTTCCAGGATGAGAATACCATAGAAAAAAGGAAGTAGGATGTGTTTGGTTACAATTAACAAAAAAACAACCATGCACACACAATGCAAACTGGAGTAAATAATAAAGAAGATTCATAGTTTCTCATGGGTTGATAGGCCACAGGTGGCACTCACTTGCAGGTGGGTTTGATCAGCAATTCACTAAGCCATCAAATAACTAGCTCATTTCCAACTCTGCCTTCCAGGATTTCTATTCATTCTAAGGCAGGTGCCTCATCACAGCTGAAATGTGGCTGCAAATGGCTGCCTGGGGTATGTGCTCCCTCATCCACATGGGAACAAGAGAAAGGATTCTTTGGGGTTCTCTCACATGAGCAAGGATTATTTATTCCTAGCTTCTTCCAGCAAACCAGTTGTCATGCCTCATTAGTTTAACTTGGGTCACTTGCCCTTTCTTGAGCCAGTGACTTTGACCAGGGGAAAGATCACATTGTTGGGCTTAGAGCTACAGTGCATGCCACTCCCTAACTCAGGGGAGCATCCCCCAAAAGAGATGCATGCGGTGGGGGAGAGTGGCATTTAAAGGAGAATTAGGATAATAATGAGAAAAGGAGGATGAATATTGAAGGCATAATCATAAATGTTTATGATTATGTTTATGACTAAAGCTAGTAAAGATTTCACATGTACTTTTAGGACTAAAGGACTTTGATGTGTTTTATAATTTCTTCTTATGTATAAAATAACATATTCATATTTTAAATGGTAGATAACTCAGGATCTAAATCAAACATTTTTTAAGTCATCTATAATCTATTACACAAATGTTACCGGTATTCACAGTTAAGTGTACATACTTCTAACGCTTTCCCAAACACGCCTATTTGGTGCTGTTGAGTTTTTTAAAATGTAATTTAATATTTTTATGATTTTTTATGTTTTATATATTTTTTCTCAAAATGTCACATTTCTCATATCAGTCCACTAATGCTGCTATTAGTTCACTTAACCAACCTAAATTATTATACTTTTGTTTCTTGAAAGACTCAACATCTATTTGTTGCTTGTAAATTGTGGTTCATCTTACTTTTGTTGCAGTAAATTTTTTATTGCATGAGACAAAGAGTTAAAAACAAGAATGCCTTTCCTTTTCTATAGGATCCTACATGGCGTAAACTGTTAACTAAAAAAAATAGTAATCATACATAAATATTATTTTTCTGGTGTGGGCTTCAGTCTTATTAACTTTTCTTGAGTTTCTAGGATTATATCTGATTTACCTTTAAGTAAATTTCTGAAGAATAGAAGTCTTCGTCTTATTATTAAAGTCTTTGTCTTAGACAAAGACTTCTATTACTATCAGGGGGGATAAAGAAAGGGCTATTTGGGAAAATAAGAAAACGGAAAATTGTTTCTGAAAGAACAGAATGTGCATTCTTATTCTCTTTTATCTGGCTTGAGTTTTTAATTATGTGAAATAGACAATTTCCAGAAATAGTGGAAAACCACAGGAAAATATAAATATATATATTTTAATCTATATCTCTTTGGGTCTTTCAGTTTCTCGAACATATTATACCATTCTTTTTTGTTGTTGTTGTTGTCTTGTTTTTTGAGGTGGAGTTTCACTCTGTCATCCAGGCCGGAGAGCAGTGGTGCAATCTCAGCTCCTTAAACCTCTGCCTCCCAAGTTCAGGCGATTCTCCTCCCTCAGCCTCCTGTTTAGCTGGGATTACAGGCACACACCACCATGCCCAGTTAATTTTTGTATTTTTAGTAAAGATGAGGTTTCATCATGTTGGTCACACTGGTCTCAAACTCCTGGCCTCAAGTGATCTGCCCACCTTAGCCTCCCAAAGTGTTAGGATTATAGGCATGAGTCACCACACCCAGCCATATTATAACATTTTTGATTCAAAGCTTTTGCACATTCTGTTCTCTCTTTCAGAAACATTTTTATATTTTCTTATTTTCCCAAATAGCCCTTTCTTTATCCCCCTAATTTCAGGGATACTTTCTCTGACCTTATCACTCCCTTCTTGAAAATATGCATTTATTTCCCAATGCACAGAATATAATGTCTGATTTTTTAAAAACTAGGTCCAACATGAACTGATACCCACCCTTATTTCCAACCTAATATTATGCCACTTTTTCCTAACCACCTGCACATGTACCATGCTCCAGTTACTCTGGTCTTTTCTCACTAATTCACTTGGGTGGTTATTAATTTACCAAGGATTCCCTCAACAAATAAGGTACAGAGACCAGAACTCAATTACTGGTGAGGAAGACAATCACTTCCCTGCTTCATACACTCCAATGCTTTCCAGATTTGAGTCCTTTACTGTGCTGTAAGCTCCTGTTTTATTTACCACTGTTCACTCACCATCTAGCAATGTACCTGGCACATAGTAGGTGCCTAATCAATATTTATAGAATATATGAATAAATGAATGTGTGAATGAATGCACAGTCACTTCTCATTTATTCATGTTTTAGGTGTTTTATGAATTTGCAGCAAGATTCTAAGCAAGTGGTTGGCAGTGGGCTGAGCAGGGAGGAGGCTGGGAAGAATTTCAGATGATGTGTCTGTATGCGTATGGGTGTTTGTGTGGGAATCTGAGTCTGAGAGTGCCTAAATGTGCATCTCCAACCTCATCCTAGTGCCAGAGGAAAATGCTTTTTGCATCACTTCTTGTTTTCTCCACCCTTTTGTCCGCTTCTTCTAACACCCTACTGACAGTAGGCCTTCCCTCCTGTTGGCTTCCACCCTCACATTCAGGTTTTTGTCATAGTGTAATGGAGAACATGTGGTATCTCTGGGAGTCCCAGCTCAGGGAGAAGAATCTAACAGTTATGAGTTTAGAGTAGAGAATTATAAAAGGGAGTTCAAGGGAAGAGGGGATGAGAATGCACCTAGCATGCTCATGTTTAGAGTTCCTAAGACAGAGATCCTTAATCTTGGCAGTAAATTACAATAATCTGGAGAGTTGTAAAACTCTAAATGGCCAGGGCCCCACCCAGATCAATCAAATCAGGAACTCTGGAGATGGGATTCAGGCAACAGTGTTTTTCAAAGCTCCACAGGTGGTTCCAATTTGCAGCCAAGTTTGAAAACCACTGAACTAAAACAAAAATGTACAGCAGAAGGCCTCTGGTCACTATGGCAACCCCCAAAATACCTGCAATTTCTTGTTATTTAGTTGCCAACTAAGAGGTACGTTCTCTGTGTTGAACAGATTTAAGGTTAGCCTAAGGTAGGCATCTTTACTGAATGCTTACTATGGACTTGCTATGATAATAGCTACCACACAAAACCTCTATTTCATTAATTTAGCTTTTTTCTAGTTTTTATTTAGCTATGTAGATCATGTGAAACTTAAGTGTTCTAAGCCATGTTTGGTAGATTTCATGGTTGCCTCCATTACTCATGAACCTTCTTGATTTTCATTTATGTGACCACAATCCCCCTGCTGAGCTAAGCACTGGCTCTAGGAGTCTTGCATGTAGTTCAGGGTAGCCCCATTCCCTGGACATGATCAGAGATGTGAACAAAAGTCATTTTGGACCAATGTTATGCAAGGACAAGTTTTCAGAGATATGCTAAAAGGCATATCCTTACTTGTCTAAGACAGCCTCAGAAAGTGATTTTGTCTTTTCATCCAGAGTTGTATAAGAAAGCATGACATTAACCAGGGGTCCTTAACAGATATTTTGAGATACTGAAGAGCCACCAACCTGTCAGGATGAGGCAGACACCCTGGAAAGAGGAGGAAACAAGTTGGGAAAATGTGCTTTGTTGAATAAAACCAATCCAAAAGGCCACTCAACACTAGGCTTTCCCTGTGATGAGTTAAGACAGTTTCAGTTGGGCTTTGTATTACCTGGAATCAAAAGCATCCTAACTAACCGAGCACTAAGAGACACCCTATAACAGTGGAACTATGAAACCAAGATTGTCCTATAGATTATTTAATCTGGACTCTCAGTTTAAAACTAAACAGATTAAGATCCAAAGAGCTGAAGTGCCTTGTGTAAGGCAACACCATCTACCTGAGCCTGTGTTACCTATAGCTGGGCCTGGACCTCAAGTGTCCTCATTGCCAGCTCAGTGCTCGTTCTACTGAACTATAAAGTCATTTTCATTGTGAACACTCACTTTAATTTTCCACTGTTGTTAAATTAGTTGTGATGACCCTAATTTTTGAAATGTCATAAATTTCCTTGGAAGGACCTCTATCTAGAAACTGATATTCTCAGCCCTCTCTCAACAGACACACCCAAAACTTATAGATACAATTTGATTGTTAAATGTAGACATCATGAAAGAATATGGAAAACTGTTGAAAATATATATCACACAACTCACCCCCAACCAACTCACCCCCAACCAAGAAAAAAATTAAAAATTCTACCCGGCTAGGCTGCTTCAGTAAATGATGTTGCTGAATATATAAAATACTTTAATCTAAATTTAAAAGTGCTCCCCCCTCCCCTTGATTAACCAGATTGTCCCCTCCCCTATATATAGGAACGCTATGTGCCTGAGCCCACTTGCCATCTGTCACCACATTTTCCAAACTTCTCTTCCACCCCCTCCTCTTACACAATCTTATCACATAAAAATATTAGATTTCAGGGATTTGTATAATTTCATCAGATTTTCTCAGCAAAGTAAAAATAGAAGATGTACTGGTATACTAAACTGACTCAGGTTTTGAATGCCCAACACATACCCACGGTAGCCAGTAATGCCCTTTACACAGACCTTATGTGACCAGGAATATCAAGAATAAGGATTTTTCCCCCTGTAGTATGGCATTTTATATTAGGAATTTTCAGCGTTCCCCATATTACAGAGAGGAACTTAGCATTTCAGGCGTTCCCCATATTACAGAGAGTCCTGACTCATATAGTGTTATATTGCTTTGTTTATTAGCTTTTGTAAAGTTTGGTAAGTTTTCCCAGATCATTGGAAAACACTTACAAGCCAACTGGGGAGCATCCATATTGCTGCTTTCCCCTACATTTAGGAGATGAATTCTAACCATTTAAATATATGGTACCTATACTCACCCAGGCACTTCAGGCAGAAACTTAAGAGTCTTCTTGGTTTGTTGTATTTCCTACCTCTCACAGCTAATCCATCAGAAATACCAGTTAATGCTTTTGTTTCCAGATCCCAAAGGAAGTCTTTGAAGAATATCCAGGGAAATTGTCTATAAAATATTAAGCCTTCTACCCAACATATATTTGTTAAGGATGGTCCTATGAGCTAGGTTATTTCTTATTTTTTGCATGCGTAGGAGAAAGGAGGCTTGTAAGAAGCACCCTGTTGTGTCTACCAAGCATCTTACTTTCTTCCGTCTGCACCCCTGGTTGCTCTGAAGGATTCATCAATCACAGACCATTATCTAATTATAGGGGTGGTCACATGACTCAAGCCTGACCAACCAAGAATTCCCATGCTCTGTAAGCAGAGACTAGCTCAAGTGTGAGCACATTACCCAAGGAAGAACACAAGGGAGGAAGGGATTTATGCCCTTTTATAGCAGGGCTACTGGTGGCTACTTTTATCTTTGAGGAAAAAGCCTATCTGGAGAAGCAGAGAATACAATCACACCCACAAGAGAAAGAGGAAAACTAGGGTTGAAGACAGAGCAAGAGAAGGAGGGAGAAGGGTAAGAATAGAGTCTAAACGAGGGTTACAGACTATGGTTTGCCTTCTTTTTTTATAAATTAAGTTTTACTGACACAAATATGCCCATTTCTTTATGTATTATGTATACTTGCATTCATGCTACAACAGTAGAGTAGTTAGAACAGATACCATAGCCAATTCTTCCTGAATGAGGGCACATAAAGTATCTTGTCCTTCTCAAAGATCTTATAATTTAGTGAAGGGCAAGAAATGCAAATCCTGAAGCACAATAAGATCATGGGAATAAAGGCAAAATGCAGAATAGAAATAGCAAATAAAGCTAACAAAATAACATGCTAACAACAATGATAATGATCCTGATGATGACAGATACTATTGATTGATTGCATAGTGGCACTGTGTTGCCTCTGTAAGTATATTGTCATTCATCCTCCAAACAACCTTTCCAAATAGATGTTTCAGTTAGGAAACCAAAATGTTAGCTGTAGTAACAAGCAACCCCCATAGCTCATGCTGCATATCCAGGGGGGATCAGTAGGAGGATCTGCTTATTATAAACAGCCAAGATCCTGGGATAATGAAGACTTTCTCCATATGTTTTCATATTTGCCTAATTGGGGGAAGGGACCATTGTAAGTCACACACTATCTCAAAAATGTCTGTCCACAAGTGAAACACATCCCTTCCACTCACATTTCATTAGTCAAAACAAATCATTTAACCTTTCCTAAACTAAAATGTGCTGGTGGAATGTAATACTACCACGTGCTTAGAAAGAGAAGAGCTGTAAGTATTTAGAGAATGCCAGTGAATTGTCAGTTTCTCCAGAGAAACAGAATCAATAGGATATAGATATTGATAGATTACAGATATAGATAGATGATATATATATAGGTGTAGATATAGATATAGACATAGATAGACATATGAGGAGATTTGTTAGGGGAATTGGCTCACATAATTATGGAGGCTGTGAAGTCCCACGACAGGCTGTCTGCAAGCTGGAGATCTTGGGATGCCAGTAGCGTGGCTCAATCAAAGTCCAAAAGTCTCAGGACCAGGCAAGCTGATGGTATAAGTCTCAGTACAAAGCCAAAGGCCTAAGAACCCAGCAGGCTGCTTGTGTAAGTTCTGGAGTCCAAAGGCTGGAGAGCCTGGGGTTCTGATATCCAAGGACAGGAGGAGAAGAATGTCCTAGCTCTAGGAGAGAGAGAAAGGAAATCTTTTTCTATCCTTTTTTGTTCTATCTGGGCCCCCGGCCAATTGGATAGTGCCCACCCACATTGAGGGTGGATCTTCCCCACTCAGTCCACTGATTCATGCACCAGTCTCCTCTGGAAACCTCACAGACACAACCAGAAGTAATACTTTCCAGTTTCCTAAGCATTCCTTAATCCAATCAAGTTGACATCTCAAATTAATGATCACAACCATGAATCTTTACTCAAATTAGTATTATTAGTATTCACTTTTCTAATGAGAAAATATAGTAAGAAAAGTTAGGAGACTTCATCAAGGCTGTCTGCTAATAAGTAGTAGTGTTAGCATTGAACCCAAGTCAGTATCAATCTAAATCCCAAGACTTTTTTGTGGTTGTACCATGTCAATGTCTTTTCTCATCAGGTTTGTGTTAGATGATTGAATAAAATAGTAAATTCACATGATGCAGGACAAAACAAGAGATGTAAAACATTTGGATTTGATGAACTGGGAAACAGTAAGCCCTTTAATATTTTTAATAAAGACATTTACATTATACAAGCAATACTTAATAAAGATATGGTCATCAGTTTTGACCAGAGAATTGGGTCTGCAGTGGGATAAGGAAGAAATATAAAAGTTGGAATGAGATACTGCAAAAAAAAAAAAGTGAGAGAGAGATAGAAAAGAGAGAGAGAAGTGAGTAGTTGGAAGGGAGGCTTCAGACAGAGACCTTTCCTGTTCTTGAGTAGTTTAATTCTTTCCTAAAAGGTTCAGGTTCAAATATTTATGAGACAGAGTTACTATTTCTTTTAGAGGCTTGTCAAGTGTAAAAGAGGAGGAAAAACCTGTTTGTGAAGGGAGTTTACAGTATACTTAAAGTTTATTTTAAAAATAAATAGGACTTGATAGATAGGGCAATAAACAACAGGCCCCATCAGTAGCCTGCCAGGAGCACTAACAGGAAGCATCTGTAGGCTGCCAAGAGCCAGAAATAAGAATGAACAATTCTTACCGTCAGAGTCACAGGACAAAGTCACAAGTCACCAGCAAAGTGACAGGACAAAGTCAGAGTCACACACAAAGAGGATATTTGGGATGCAGCATCTCTAAGCCAACTTACTCTCTGTCATGAGCACACTCACAGTTATGTGGAATACACCCACACAGGTAAAGTCACATCTGATTCAGATGTTGCCGGTTCCCTTTGCTATGAATTCCAGGTTTTGTTTAGCTTGAAATTATGACATGGCACACAAAAATATCTAAGAATCTTTAGATAAACATATTAGCATAGGGATATTAAACTTTGTATGCTGTTAGTAATTAGGAAGTATATGTGGCCAAGAAGAGTTTATGTGTTCTCCCCAACCATTTATTATTTTAATATTTATATGTATTAAATGAACGCAGGCATGACCAATTATTTAGGTGTTCTTACAATATGCTGGGCATGATTACAGGAGCTAGGGATGCAGATGTGAAGAAAAGAAACAATCTTTACCTTCATGGAGCCTCACATTTTACTGGAAGAGTAAGATGAGGACACAAATGCACAAGGCAAATAGAGATTGGGGCAGGTGATCTGCATATGTGTAAAGAATGTCATAGAAAACTTGGGGGATAAGGAGTGGAACTGACTGTAGGTAATGGTCAAGGAGCCCTTTGGGTACTGACCTTTGAGGTGAGAACTAACAGGTAATAAGCCAATCATGCAGTGACAAAGCATCATATATATTTGGGCTTCCTTCAATTATAGGTCAGTGCACAAGTAACTGCAGGTTTGGCAATTCTAATGGTAAAAACCACAATTACTTGTGCACCAACCTAATAATAAAGACTTTCTAGAGTCAAAAATATGATAGAGCTGGGTTGGGTTGGCAATCTGAGCTTTGTTCTGCCTGAGATCTGATATCCGAGTCTCTGTTCTGCCACTTAATAGCTATATACCCTTTAGTTAGTCATCTAAATTTTGAGTGTGGATTTCTTCAAGTGTAAAACGTGTGGGTTGGGTCGGCAGATCTCTAAATTAATCTCCTCTAGCACTAAAAGTCCATACTACTTTGTCTTCTGTTGCCACTGCAATAGTGCTCATATGCTTTCCCTCAACACACCAGACACACACACACTCACGTAGGAATACGCGTATTAAGTCTTCTACTTTCAAACTGTTGTCAGGAATTAACTGGGGCAAAACAGGAAATGATTTATCAATATGATTTGAATATAAGTGAAAAACAATCTTAGGACCTTACTCCCTTCCAAAAACTACTTTGCTAACACATTAACTATTCCACAAAGGTCCCTGGGCCGTTATCTTAAGACCTTATCTTAGAGGACACATCACTCCCCTTTCTCAAACTATCCCTCAGCAGCCACAACCTCGGATGCTCCGTGTGTGTGTGTGTGTGTGTGTGTGTGTGTGTGTGTGTGTGTGTATGTGTGTGTGTGTGTGTGTGTGTCTTTCACCCAGCTGAATCTGATGGGCTGTTTGATGGGGAATAATGGGAAAATATGAGGCAGATCAATGAATTTGCTTCCAAGGAATTTGGATTTGGGATTATAAGACAGTGGATGGATTGACTGCAGGGCCCAAAATGAAGTACACGTAAAATCCTACAGAAGCATAATGATGAAAAAGCATTCAAATGGAGCCTGTGGACTCCATGCCTGTTAAGGCTCGCAGACCTGCTTAAATCCAGACTCACTTTCCAGTTCTGTCTTCCACGAGACCCAGGCATTATAGTATTGCTTGACCCTAATTTCTCCAGGTCCTATCAGCAACCACATTTTTACTTGACATACCTTAACTGGAATTCTTTCAGTCAAATTACATTCACTAAAACAAAGGGTGGCTCATTCAACAAATAAGGTAAACTCCATGGAGATGTTAATGGTAACCAGATTTAGAAACAGGAGTAAGAAATACAAGCAGGGGAAAGACTCTGCTTTCAAGAAACAGAGGTCAGGTGGCCAGGAGCTGCTGGCATGGGAAGAGGTAAAAGATGCCTGTAGCAGAAAATGGGTTCCAGGAAATGCAGTTTGGGGTAGGTGTGGGGAGGTGCTCCAAAACTGGCCTGGGAGGATCTAAATGAGAAGACTGGGAGGAAGAAATCTGGCCTACAATTTTGCTAATGAGAGGTACTCATTCCACAGGACAGAAACTGTCCTCAAAGCTCCCAAATATGTTTATCATCTTCTCCCATCTATCTTCCAGCAACATGCCTAACATATAGTAAAAGTAATAATAATACTACTTATTAGTAGAGGCTTGAAATTGTCTTTCAGGTACCACATGGAAAGACATTCTCTCCTAGTCATTCTTTAAAGAACTCTACTCTTCTCCCACTGGATCACTCATTAACTGCTTTTCTTAATTCTATGGCTTATGATTCTCCACTTAGGGATCATGGGTAGGCCAATTAAGCATGTCATTTTTAAGAAGAGAATGGTATGGAGTGATTGCCCAGTAGTCACTTCCAAATGCCAGCTGTGATGAGTCCATAAAACATTTCATTTGCCTCATGCATAGGAACCTAAAATACAGCACACTGTTACAAAAGGCAGAAATATTCTATGTCAAGTTATGTCTCCTCATAAAATAGCCCCTCCCCCAGTATTAGCAAAAAAGCAGAATTATTCTGTATTGCTTGAAATTTAAGTATCTAATGCTTAAGGAATGATGGAATAGATATTAAACCTAGTTTCATCCAGTGCTGTAGACAGGTAAAGTTCTGACAAGAGTAAAGCTGAGCACAGGTCATTTAGCAGAAAGATGCTTATTTGGATTGAACATCTTCTCTGCTCTAGGGTAAGCAAGGACAGATTGGCAATCAGCTTATAAAAGCAAGTACTGTGTGTCATCCATAATGTAGACCTATATATGTGACCTAAAAAGGCCACTGCTCCTGTTTCCAAAGTGGAAAAATGCATATGAAATACCTCACCTGTAAGAAAAGATCCTTCTGGTTAGTCAGAAGTGGGCCAGCACACTGATACCTTGACAGCATGCCAGAGACTCTATCAGTTGGGGCAGGAGAGGATGTGGACTTCATTCCTCCCTGTCTCAGTCTCTAAAGCACAAGGACATCTTTGCTGTAGAAAATAACACTTCGTTTGCCTAGATGGAGAATTTTTAATCATGTGCAATTATTTTCACAGAGTAAAACCTGATTGTTGCTACAGATGCAACCTTTCTAAAGCCACCATGTTAATCATCGTTGTTATTTCCTGATCATTGGAGCAGCCCTCAACACACTATCCAAATTTTGATGATCCATGGGAGAAGAACAGGAGAAATAGGACAGGGAGATAGATGGGATTTTTGTATCTTGATCATTTTAACTAATCCAGTTTCATAAAGTAATTTAAGTCAATGGATGGCTTAAGTCTGATTGTCAAAGCATTCCTACTGAAATGGAAGCCTTGGAAAATAACCTCAGAGGCATTTTTCATAGTTTGGATCCAACACTGTCCAGAGTGCTCAATCCAGGGCTGGAAAAACTTACAAGTGGTTTTTCTTTCCAAACGGTCTGAATGACAGCCATATCATACTTCTTTCAAGACAGATGGCGAGAGCACAGTTTGCCTTTCAGTTTCAATTCACTGCCGTCTTTTATAAGCAACATGGTTAAGCGAGCTGCTAAAGAGAACGGCCTCCCAAACCATTCTGCCTAATTTTAACAATACCAGGATGAAACCTCATGCTTTAATATTATGGTCCACTTTCCCGAAGTGTTTTATGAAACTTGCCTTAAATTTGCCTTCCGAGATTCATAACTGATAAAACGTAGGCAACCTCCCTAAAAATAAATACATGAGAGGTTTGCAAATTTTCCTATGTTCTGACACCATTGTCTGTCTCTTGATTTGTGTGGGTGTTCCCATTTCTAGAACTCTGGCTCGCATTGTTTTCATGACTCCATTTTTTCTGTCCCATGTTGCCCTGAAAGAGAAGCCAAGATCCACCAAACTCTTAAATATACCATCTGGATTTATGTTTCTCTTGAATAAACTTATTGAGTGCTTACTGTGGACCTCCCACTTTGCTAAATCTTATATTTTTGTATCCGTGTTAATTATACAATACTGAAATATTAATGCCATTTTATAGATGAGAAAACAGTCTCAGATAGGTTAGGTACCTTTTCCAAAGTTACATGGCTCATAAATAGCACAGCCGAAATGTAAACTTGGGTATAAGTTTAAAGTCCCACATTCTAACCTTCACTCAACAGCATCTTCATTTAATTCCACAAGAAACTTCAATGAGAAAGGCTTTTACTCTGTCTTGCTTTGACCAATGATACTTCTGATACCAGTTCTTTCCTGATTCCTGGATGCCAGTTTAGTTACCCAGAAATATCCCCAAATCCAAAACTTCCCTTGAGTATTTCCCTGATAGAAAGCCATTTAGAAACCAAGAAGAAATATCCATTTCTTGATAAAAAACCAAGAAGCTTACCATTTATTTTAGAATAAATTTAACTTTTCTCAGATGGCACTGTCATAACACTCTCTCTGTACTTAGCCTACTGGGCATGAAAAAGAGGGGGAGGGCCTTAGATTTATCAGACTTCTGAACAACTAAATGATGTTGTTAGTGATCTATCATTTTCATTCATTCAACAAATATATGTGGAGCCACTACTGTGTGCAAGGTATATTCTAAAAGCTATGGGTGTTGTGGGCATGAAAATGAAAGGGGCAAGAATCCTTGCCTTTATGAAGCTTAAATTCTAGTGGAGAGAGCCAGACAGGAAGGCAAATAGAGAAGTAAAACATGGCATGTGCTGGGAAGTCACAAGAAGCAAGAAGAGAAACAGAGCACAGAAGAAGCAGGGTATGGCATGTGGAGGGCAAGGTGCAATTTTAAATAGGGTGGAAATTATAGATTACATTTGCACCCCGTATAAAGAAAAGGTATACTGATGTCCTATTTTCCAGTGCCTCAGAATGTGATCTTATTTGGAAACAGATTTGTTGCAGATGTAACTAGGCTACACTGGAGTAGAGTGAGCTCTGAAACCAAAATGACTGGTGTCCTTCCTCCTAAGAAGACAGGGTGAAGACACTCAGAGAGACCACCATGTGACAACAGCGGCAGAGACTGAAGGGATACAGAGACAAGCCGAGGAACACCGATGTCTGGCTGTCACCAGAAGTTAGGAAGAGGCAAGGAAGGATTCTACCTAGAGTCTCAGAGGGAGTACGGCCGTGCTGGAACCTTGATTGTTCTGGCCTCCAGAACAGTGGGAGAAGAAATGTCTGTTACTTTCTAAGGCCCCTGGTTGGTGGCACTTGTAACAGTAGCCCTAGGAAGCTAATAGAGTGAGTAAGGAGGCTGCATCTGTGAGGATGGTATCTAAGAAAAGACCTGAAGTTGGTGAGGGTAGGTACAAAGATAGTTCAAGCAGTCCTTGCCAAATCAAAAGAATGGCTATGATGCAATAGTCATCACTTATATTTAACCCCTTTTTAAAGTGCGAATTCCCAAAGTTCAGGAACCTAGTTTTACATCCCAAGATTGTAGCCGAGAGCCCAACATTTAGATATGCAAATATTTATTGAATGAATGAATGAACAAGTGAACAAGTACATGAGCAGAGGCATCACTACTCAGGGATAAGAGACTTCAGAGCATGTAGCTATCTGGAGAAGAGGGAATAATAAATACTAAGTTCTTGAAGTAAGAATGTACTTAGCACAGAGGTCAGAGTGGCTGGGGTAGTGTGAGAAGCATAGCAGTCAATGAAGCAAAAGGATAAATATGACACAAATACCAAGGGTCTTGTAGCACAGCAGTGTTCAAACTGAAGCTTGGCATCATAATTACCCAAAGGACTTGTTACAACACTGATTTCTGAGCTCAGCTAACCCTCAGTGTTTCTGGTTCAGTAGATCTGGGGCAGGGCTTGAGAAGACACAGCTAACCCTCAGTGTTTCTGGTTCAGTAGATCTGGGGCAGGGCTTGAGAAGACACATGTCTAACAGCTTTCCAGGGGAAGCTGATCTTGCAGATCCAGGGACCACACTTTGGGAACCACCACTGTAGGCCATCCTAAGACCTTAAGCCTTTGTTCTGAGTTGGCTAAAATATTTTTGAGGGTTAGAGCAGAGAAGCAACACAATGTGACTTTCCTTTTCAGTAGGAAACTCTGCCTATTTGGGTTAAGAATAGACTGTAAGTGGTGAGGAGTGGAGGCAGAGTCCAGTTGTGAGATTACTGAAACAAAAAGTGTATAACGTGAAGCATCTACCAAAAGGTAGACATGAGCAAGTATGCATTGCCTGTGACTCAGAGTATTTCGGCAGTGGGGAGGAGCAATTGGGCTTGTTCACAGAAATCAAATATGTAAATAAGAAATTTGACTTCCCTGGTGCCTTAAAAGCTTGGCATGCTTAGAGAAGAACATTTATTTCATAGAAGTTATATTGCTTCTGAAGGGCATTGGCTTCCCTTCCATGTGTAGCCAATTAAGCAATCAAGCTCATGTCACATCCTGAAATTTAATTGGCCCGTAGGCATCCCCTGGGTTGATTGCCTGGCTTGCTTTTGAAGGAAAAAGAAAGGGTCTTTTCGTTCCACCCTCACACCAACTCAGAATCCTGTGAATTTTAAGAGCTTTTGTTTGAGTAGCTAATGAGGACTCCAATGCACATGCTCTGGTGATGTTCTCAGATCATTCATAGTGTGACCTTTAAGAAGGTCCTAAAATAGAATATTATCTTTTTATATAAAACTCAGATTTCACAGCAGAAGAAATTCCCAAATATGAAGGATAAAGCAAAATACCAGGATTAATAATGACAGGAAAAGGGATATTTAGAAGAGAGCAATGCATTCAAGCTTTTTGAAAGCATTTGATTTCTATTACCACATTTCCCTTTCATCTGTATGTGCTCTCACCTTCCCATTGATCTATCATCTTGGCAATATGCTCGTAACATCTACTCAGGTCCCTTCAAAAACATTATTGTTTTATGTCTTGCCTGTTTGAAAGGAATTCTGAATTTTATAATTTGGGTTTTACAAATACTTTAACTTAAAAAAGGATATTTTGTTTAAATAACCAAAATCTTCATGAAAGACATAGCTTAGAACCTTTCTACTCCAACATAAAAAGTGAAGCATCTTCCAAGTCTTACTTAGACCGCCTAAGAGCTGACATACTGTATCATTAGAGATGTGACCGTAAGCAAAACTTCTCTAAGTTGATTTCATGGAAGTTGAAGGTAGAATAATAGGTACCAGAGGCTGAGAAGGGTGTATGGGTGGGGGATGAAGAAGAGACGTTGATTAATGGTACAAATATATGGTTAGAGGGAATAATTTCTAATGTTTGATAGCAGCATCGGGTGACTATAGTTAACACCACAGTATTGTATATTTCAAAATAGCTAAAAGACAATACTTGAAACATTCATAAAACATAGAAATGATAAATACTTGAGGTGATAAATACCCTGCATACCCTGACTGGATCATTAAACAGTCTATGCATGTAAGAACATATCAAAATATCCCATAACAATGTACAAATATTATGTTTCAGTTAAAAAAAAACAAAACTCTATTTCTCGGTTTCCACATCAGTAAACTAAGGGAGTTTGCACCCTTCCCTTTTATTTGGATCAAGTCATAAAGGCCCCAGTAAGTTCAAGAATTAGGTAATTTAAATTGTACTATTGCACCCTATATTTATTTTAGCTTTAAAAGGGAAACATTATTTTAATGCACATCTTCTAGGATATTAAAATTGAGATCAAAATTCAAACTCCTTTGCAGGCCAGGCTAGTATCATCAATAAGTGAAGCAAGTAAGAACCAAAGAAAACCCAAAGACGAAGAAGGTGCAAGTTAGGAGGGGGCAGTGGCAATCTCCAAATAAAAAGCAGGTGGTACTCAGCTCCAGGCTGTGCTATGCATGCAATGCAAGAATACAGACCCAGGTTTGTGACAGCATCCATTTCAGAAGCTCAAAATACTCATTTTTGTTGTTGGTATTTTAAACACCTTGATCTTTAAATCACAAGCAATTCAAATTAGAAACATTCTTACCACTATGTGGACCACATGTCTTCCAGCTGAATCCAAGCTGAAAGCTATTAGTTTCATGATGAAAGCCATATTGGTTCAGATTGATCCCTTCAGGAATTATTGTTGCATGCTAAATTCCCATACGGGGAGTATCAGGTCACGTGAGTCCTCATCTTAATTAATTTTCTCTTTGAAAAATAACTATTAGATTAGTACAAAAGTAACTGTGGTTTTTGCCATGAATTTCAATGGCAAAAACGCAATAACTTTTGCACCAACTTAATACCTTATGCACGTCCCTGCAAGAAAAAAGTTAAGTATTAATAACAGACCAAGTTAGATAGAAAGACAGGCACGAGATGTAATAAAGATGCTAACAAAACAACACAAACTGGCTTTCCTGAGGGCCCTTAGACAACTGCAAGTTGACCTTTCTAGCTTTAAATCAAGATATTTTTTATTTCCGGTCACTTGCACTGAAACGGTGAACAGAAGTGGTTATGAATCATGAGAGTTGTCCCAATGCCCTAAGCTAAAAAGTAGACAAGTGAAGACATAATTGACACTATAAATAGGATTTTTTTTCTTTCACAGAAAGATTAACAGGATTAAGTAGTAAGCACCCTTAGGATACCTAAGTATTTTCTTTTCCTTTTTTTTTTTTCTTGTTTTACTAACAATATATTTGATATTCAGAGGCCCATAAACAATTTCAAGAAATAATATTAAGTTTATGGATTTGTTATATATATAAAATTTGACTTCAGTCAGCTTGTCTACTGTTACTGCATCACATGAAAAATGTCTGGATGAATTTTTGCCAACTTTGGAGATAATATTTGTGATGATTTGAGTGATAATATAGATTATATTCTGCATATCAAGTTGGATTCCTTCACAAAGATCTGAGAGAAAGTCCGGAGTAATTTACTTGAGACATAATTCTGGGAGGAAGGAAGGAAGGAAGGAAGGAAGGAAGGAAGGAAGGAAGG
>NW_016107462.1:1622554-1651817 GCF_001604975.1 Cebus imitator | reverse complement strand
GAAGGAAGGAAGGAAGGAAGGAAGGAAGGAAGGAAGGAAGGAAGGAAGGAAGGAAGGAAGGAAGGGAGGAAGAGAGGGAGGGAGGGAGGGAGGGAAGGCTAAGACAGCTGCATCACTGAACTGGTGATGACTATAAATAGCTAGGCTCATTCCCACTGGGGAATGTCTGAGAACCATAATGAATGGGTTTCAGAATAGTCCCTTCAAAAGCCAGAGAGGCTGGAAAATTTATCCATAGACACTCATCCTCCAGTGATTGGGATTCACCCTGGGTATTATTTTCTTTGCATATGAAAACTACTCATGAATTGGGAAAAAGTCTTCATGCGGAAAAGCAGAGAGATGCTGGGGGCAATTGATGTGGGATGACCTCAGCATCATAGGAACCTTCCATCACATTGCAGCTGTAATCCAGGTAGACTACCAAAAAAAAAAAAAACTGCTAAATTACATATGCAAAATTGAAGGCCATTATTGAGAAAGGATGCTATTCTTTGGAGCAGTGAGAGCTGAGGCACAAAATGAAATCCGTGTCTTTTCCAATTGAGAGAGAAAAGCTATCATCATCATATCGTGACAGCCAGCACTGTTGGGTGATGACTTTGAGGCAACACTGCCCCATGTGTTTTGCATGCATCTTTCATTTGGTCTTGCCACCACTCAATGCCACAGGCACCATTTTATCCCCATTTTATGGCAATCAAGCTAATGATTGTGCAGATTAAGTCATAACACTTTTCTATACCAAGAGAACAAACACTGTGTTCCAAATACATGCTCAAACCAAAAGTCAGAGAGGACACCTTGAATCTCAGGCACTGATTTGCCACAAGCTGCTTCACATGTGGGCAACCTTAGAGAATACTCCTGGAATAGTAGCCATCAGGATATACTTATTTAATTATGGTTTATGATCCTCTCCCCTCCCCCCACCAATTCTATCAACTCCTTTATTTAACATGTAATGACAACCGAAAAGGAGAACAACCTTAAGGTAGTAAGAAAAAAAAGTGTACTCTTTCAGGATTAGAGAGGTTACAAATGAAAAATTTGCTTTCTCAGCTGAAATACACATACAGTTATCTTGTTTAGTGCTGTCAACTAAAGAACTATTTGGATATAACACTATGCTTTTCAGAAATATTTTACATTAAATATATACATACATACGTAAGTCTTTTGCCATATACTGGCTTTATAATTATCTTAAACAATGACCAGTACACCAGCAAGTCACAAATAAAAACTTTTCTGAACATCTAATTAAATTATCTGGGTAAACAAGACTCAAATTAGAAAGGTCTCATGGTTATTGAACTTTCAAGAAACACACCTACTCTATGTCACAAGATCCACTTATAAAAAACAAGTGTTTGTGAACATATATCTGAAAAGAAATTCAAATTAAGGGGAATTATTTCCTGAAACAGAAATTTTCTCTCCTGCTAGGTATAACCATTGCAGGGCTCTAAAACAGAAGCAGGTGTTTGCAATTCATGAGTTCAGAACCACCACTTGGGCACCAAAGACTTGTGTACCTCATGCAGAGACCTCACTTCTCTTTCATGGTAACTAATGACTCCCACACCCTCTGTTCTCTCAGCTTCCAATAAAGGTTTTGAATACCAAGGTAGAGACAATGGAAAAACAAGTCGAGAATAGAAAAGAAACTGTGGAAAATAATGGGTAAAGTTATATCGTGTCACAGTGAGCATTTTTATTCTAATTCATTTAATTTTGTTTAGGCAGGGCAAGTGGGTAAATGTTGTGGGTGTGGTCAAAGGAGTCCTGACAGGTGAAATAATATGAAATCTTCTTAATGATGCCAACCAAACTAATTATAACTAATTTCTTCTCTGTTCTTGGTAGATGTCTCCATAATTTGAGTTTCAGTTATGGCTCAACTAAAGAGATTTTGTGAAACTGTTTTCAATTTCATTCTGTTAGGGAGCTAAATTAATTTTCTAAGGCATAAAATCATACTGAGAAACAGATATACATGCTGTCACAAAAATCTCTATGTTAAAATTATAAAAGTATTGAATAAAATAGGAAAGAAAGGAAAAATAAAGAACTAGAAATTGTAGACATAAATGCCAATGGGCTTGGATGTGATATGAGTTGGCTTGTCCAACATGTCAACAGAATTTCAGAGACACTAATGTCTTGTTTAGTTTCTTAATTTTTCTTAGGTGTCTTTGATTTTCAAAGCACATGGTTCTGTTAACAATTGGCCAAAAATATTTGCACATGAGGTTTTTTTTATTTCTCAGATATATTGTAGGATTTTTATTTTTACTTTGTTATCATTATTATACTTTAAGTTCTGGGGTACATGTGCAGAACATGCAGGTTTGTTACATAGGTATACATGTGTCATGGTGGTTGCTGCACCCATCAACTCATCAACTACGTTAGGTATTTCTCCTAATGCTAACCCTCCCCTAGCCCCTTACTCCCCAACAGGTCCTGGTGTGTGATTTTCCCCTCCCTGTGTCCATGTGTTCTCATTGTTCACCTCCCACTTATGATGAGAGCATGCAGTGTTTGGTTTTCTGTTCTTGTGTTAGTTTGCTGAAAATGATGGTTTCCAGTTTCATCCATGTCCCTGCAAAGGATATTAATTCATCCTTTTTCATGGCTACATAGTATTCCACGGTATATATGTGCCACATTTTCTTTATCCAGTCTATCATGATAGGCATTTGGGTTGGTTCCGAGTCTTTGCTATTGTGAAGAGTGCTGCAATAAACATACGTGTGCATGTGTCTTTATAGTAGAATGATTTATTATCCTTTGGGTATATGCTCAGTAATGGGATTCCTGGGTCAAATGGTATTTCTCATTCTAGATCCTCGAGGAATCACCACACTGTCTTCCACACTAGTTGAACTAATTTACACTCCCACCAACGGTGTAAGTGTTCCTATTTCTCCACATCCTCTCCAGCATCTTTTAAAAAATTATCAGTGCCTATAACAGTGAATTCTTTGCAGCTCATTACTTAATTAGAATATAGTGGCATGAATATTTAAGGAGGACTATGTGAAAAACATGTTTCTGTATTTTTTGTGATAGTATAGTAAGGGGTAATTGACATCTTAGAATTTTCAGTTGGTCTTCACAGCCTCCTTGACACCCCTGATACAGTCCAATTATGGAATGAGGGCCATAGCTTTCTTCAAATTCTCAAAATGATCTAGGACATCTCCCCACAGCACACACAAAAATGTAAGACCAATAAAGAGAAAATAAAAATTCTGCAGAGACAATTGATCTTTAATTGCTTTTGTTGATCTAGTCTTAAACGATGGACTGCTAGTCTTCTTTGAAGGGCATCAAAGAGTCACTCTACTCTATCTCATGGTATCCGCTCCATATAGGAAAATCATTCTAGGTCTCTATTTAGGCAAAATGATCTTCTCATAAACACCTCCACAGTATCCATGTTTCAGACATAGCCAGTCTTAAACAGTTGGGTACTCTTTTTGCTTTGGCTTATAGAAGGTTTAGGGTCAAGTCTATGGCCTGCTTCTAGCAACTGTACCAGACTTTAAAGTCTATATGTCTGTGATTGAATTTAACCTTGGAATATAATAGTTTTTCTAACCTTATACCCACCTCACTTTAATATTCCTGTCATTATTCAGTGCATTACATGTTTTTAGAAGCTCTTTAAACTCTCGTGCTCATTGAAATAATATGGCTTGTGAGGAAAATTAAACCCAAAGCAGCTGGATCACACTCTTATCATTTCCAGTCCTACCCTTGTTATATTTTTCCTGGTAGTACTTAAAACTAACAGTATATTACATATCAATTTATTTATGAGTGTTGTCTATTTCCCCCACAGAAGAAGTTAAACACCAGTGAGGCAGACACATTATCTAACATGGCCAGTACTGTATCCTTAGTACCTTAGAACACATTCCAGCCCTAATAGGACCCTCAGTAGAGATTTGCTGAATGAATCTGGTGATCTGAGTTCATAGAAAATGTTATTTATCAATTTATCCATAGAGTTCAGCCAGTTAACTCCCTCCTCTGTGCTTTTTGACTCCTGTTAAATTTTGCAAAGCATTCAAATGGAATTATTTTTAAGTTTTGCAATCTCCTAAGTTTAGACAGAAATCCATTCTATATACATGAATGTTCTCTGTTTGAATAACAATATAATTCTTCCCACTTGTTTTAAGTGATTCTAAAAGGAGGAAATCATTGGCTTTACAAGAATTTTGTAATTGGAAATCTGGGTACATTTTAGCAAAGGCTAATGGATACATACTTATTTTTCTGTGGAGCTGTACTTCTATAGTACCTTGAAAGGAGCTCTTATTAAACTTTTATAGATATTCAAAACAAGCTTTCTTTATGATACTAAGGAAAATTAACATACTGTTTGTAGCCTTATACCAACTTCAGTTACATGGCCCTTAAATCATCATTTATATACTCTCGGTGTTCAGCAAAGAAAAAAATATGAGTCCCTTAGAATTTGTGGTTTGTTTTAAGGACGCATGAGAGTACAATTGAGAACCATGCAATTCATAACAAATTCAATCTAGACAAGACAGTATACCATTAAATGAAGCGCCACCTATTTCTTCTTTCCCACAAGAGACTGAAGAATGGAAGTCATTCACTCAAATATGAGACTCGTGAAACACTTTAATTCTGTGACAGTCATACACCAAGGAACAGAAAAAAATCATTTCATCTCATAATGTTTTAGAGACCTCAGGCAAATGTAAACAGTAGATGCTGTTAGACATTAAGGATTCATTACAAGTACTAAACAGCTAAACTGAAAATCTACTGGTTTATTTGAAATTCCATGGGATTCTAGTAGAAGATTTATTAAATTATTTACCAAACTTCAACAGGAAAGATTACCATTTATTGGATTTGAATATAATGCTGATAGGCTTATTTCTTTCACAATGTGGTTTACATTAAGTGATAAAAATATATGGTAAAATAATGTCTAGTGTATACCATTAATTCACCAGTCATGATTCATTTAAATAGAACACAGCAGTGCTTCTATAAGCTGACTCACTGGTGGCTAAACATTCCCACGATTTTGTAATAAGGTTTACCTTCTGTCAGTGAGACCAAGGTTTAGTATTTATACACAGAAAATGGTCCTCTATTTACTAATGTCTTTTGAGGAAACTATCTACATAATTCCAGCATAGCTGGTTCCATATAATTCATCTTCAAAACTTTCTGAACATACAGCACAAGGACTCAATACTATTCTTCTTTTAAGTGAGTGTGCTCTTCCTAAATATTTATGTCTATGAATTACATATAATTATATACACAGACCCATATATTGTGAGCATCTGTATGTATCCAAAATATGATGTGTATCTGTATACACACAGACATTGTGGGCATCTATACACATGGCAAAATGGAAATGGAAAACTAGAATTAAGCCAGGTAATTCCTAATAATAGAAATTTCATGGAGAGGATGAAAGGAAGAATACCAGTGATGACACACAACTATCATGCGGAAGAGGGATCTAGCAGCATTGCTGCAAGGTTGTAAAGTAACCAAAGTCTCAAGTGGACAAATGACAAAACTTACTTTATCTCAGATAAATGTGTTTCCGGATGGAGAATGCCTCAAAGGTGATAACTGAGTCCAATAAGATGGTAAGTTATAGAAATGGGAACAATGCCAGTCTAAAGCAGGGTCTGTGACTAACAAGACTTGATGACAGAGGAAAAGGACATAAAAGAAAAAAATGGGGAAACGTTGAACATAGAGAAGACAGCACAAGGAGATTGTCTCTTTATGATGAAGGGCGCTTGCCTCAGGGTTCTGATAAATGGGAAAAGGGAGGCAGAAAAAAATGTGAAAGTTAGAGGGAGAGATTTGAAAATGCTATTCTGGTGGTCTTTAAGATGGAGGAAGGGGCCAGAAGACATGAAATGCAGGTAACCTCTGGAAGTTGGCAACCGCAAGGAAATAGATTCTCCTCTGAAGCCTCCAGAAGGAACACAGCCCTGCTGGCATCTTGATTTTTAGCCCAATGAGACTTCTGATATGCAATAATATATCTGTGTCTTTCCTTTTTTTTTATACCATAAATTTTTGATAATTTATGACAATAACAATAGGAAATTAATATAATCATTTTTTTTTTTTGAGACAGAGTTTCGCTCTTGTTACCCAGGCTGGAGTGCAATGGCACAATCTAGGCTCACCGCAACCTGTGCCTCCTGGGTTCAGGCAATTCTCCTGCCTCGGCCTCCCTAGTAGCTGGGATTACAGGCACGCGCCACCGTGCCCAGCTAATTTTTGTATTTTTAGTAGAGACGGGGTTTCACCATGTTGACCAGGATGGTCTCGATCTCTTGACCTCGTGATCCACCCGCCTCGGCCTCCCAAAGTGCTGGGATTACAGGCGTGAGCCACCGCGCCTGGCCAATATACTCATTCTTACCGGGAGTGGTCTTTTTTTCTTGTGAATTTTCTGGAACTATATTATCAAGTAATTTAGAAACAATATTTTGGGTTTGAATAAACTTTGTTCAATTTCCATTTTACCTCTATCACCCTCAGTTTAGGGTTCAGTGGTTTATATGTTTGTGGGTGTTTTATTTTCCAGTGAGAAAGATTCAAGGAATTCATATCATTTCAAAATCAAATTTCACTGTTCAAAACATTAAGCCCCATAGATCTCATACTACTTTAAATTATTTAAGACAAACTTTAAAACAGCTTAAGAATAGGAAGTCAATTATTTTCACTTAATTAGCAAGCAATTAAATAATTTCAATTTTCTTTTACCCAATGTTGAAATTATTTTAATTTATTAATACTGGTTCTGTCAGACCAAAGACTTTACATGTGTTTGATAACTTGATGATTCTGTTGTGAGAGAAAATCTGAGCTCTGGTATCTCTAGACAGAGAAGAAGCACAGAGTCATTTTCATAGTCCATTTCACATATTCTCCCTGTTTGCTTCATAAATCAATTTACATGTCCCTCAAGGAATGTCTATGTATTTTGTCCATCATAATTCAGTTAATTCCTCATCCTTTATGTTTATTCCCACTGAAACTGAACAGTTCAAGGGCCTTCCTGGGGTCTCTGTCCAGGGCTTTGTAACCAAGAAATGGGCTGCCTCCTTTCCTTCTTGGCATTTGCTGCCAAAGAGAGCCAGATCTGACAGACGCCTTCAGTTCACATTCATCCAAGACTCACCAAAGGATACACTGAACAGTTAATTTGAAATTCCCTTATTGTACCACTTTGCTTTAACAATGAAACTAAACTACTAAGAAAAAGCAGGAAAACACAGTGTGGAGCCCATAGCTTTGGAATCAAACTCCAGTTTATACCCTAACTCTTAGTCTGCCTGATGTGCGACCTTAGACAACTAACTCAATCCCTTCCAGCTTCCATTTTTCCCACTTGTGTCATGCAAGAAGAAGCAGTATTTCTTTTAATCACCTGTTATGGGACTAAATGAGATGCTGTCTTCAAAGCTTTTATATAGTGCTGGCTGATGGCAACTGCTTGATAAAATGCCACTATCACTCTTCCATCTCTTAAATAATTATTTTAGAATAAGACCTGTTACTTAACTTCTTTATGTGGCATCTTTTTCATCTGTTAAGTAAGGAAGCCTGACTAGATAATAATGTATCATTTTCCCTTTAGTGGTGCAATTTTACAATACTAAGAACAATAGAAGTATAAAGTGCATGATTGTAAAAGTGAAGGAATAGTTAGGTAAAAGGATATACAAAGAGATAATTGCACTGAAATATGTTTCTACAACTGTCTTTAAAAATATTTTTTATTTGTCCACAGTTTCTTTATTTAATAGACCCCTGTGAGACTACCTACTGTCTGCCAGGTGTTATTCTGGCTCAGTGGATTCAACAAGAAGCAAAACAAAGATCCTACCCTCAGGGAGCTTACATTCTTGTGAGCAGACCAATGACAAACAAATATATGGAACTATATCAGGTGGGGGTAAGTGATGTGAAGATGGATAAGGCAGGTAGGGCAGAGTGACTAATGGGTTGGGGAGAATATTTTATTTTTTATTGATACATAATATTTGTATATATTTATGGGGTCCATGTGATAATTTGTTACATGCATATTTACAACATTCAACTCAGAGGATTTAGGGCAAGCATCACCTCAAATATTTATTATTTCTATGTTACAACAGTCTTTTATTAATAATCACTCTCATATTAGCTATGAAGTTCTAGTGTGCCATAGATTATTTGGAAATATATTGACCTATGAGGTATCTCCAATAAAATTTTATAATAAAAGCCAATATTTGTTGTTTATTCTATGGCAAACACTATTCTATGTGTTTTATGTTTATTAGCTCATCTGATCCTTGAAAGATTCTAATACACACACAGAGGCACACACTATATTGGAAAACTTAAGCAGAATTTCCCAATGTAGTTATTCAATAAAATTTTACTTTAGGTGCTCTCCCTGCAGGATAAAATTGATTTGGGGTATACACTCTCCCTCTGCTTTTATACTTTGTCCTTTTCTTTTCTTTCTTAGAACACACTTGAAATTATAATTTGAAAGTAATTTTGAATATTTTAAAACGTTTTATAAATTTTTTTAAGTTACGTGTTCAGCATAAGTGTCTAAAGTGTCAAATGCCAAATACAAGAAATAAACAGATGATTATGTGATAATGAGGCTTAAATAGTGGCAGAAAAGTTTCAATTGTTTTAAAAGAAAAAAACATTTTAAATAAAGAGTAAAATCAGGAACTATGCCCAAGAAATACCAAAAACTCTAGGGCAGAGCTGTCCAATAAAAACAGAATGTGAGGCACACATGTGAACCACATATATTATTCCATATTTTCTAGTAACCCACATTATAAGAATGTTTAAAAACAGGCAAACTAATTCTAATGCTATACTAAACACATTACATCCAAAATATTTTTATTTCTATGTATAATGAATATTAAAAATTGATGAGATATTTTACATTCCTTTTTAAAAATTAATTACTTGGCTGGGCATGGTGGTTCACACCTGTAATCCTGCAGTTTGGGAGGCAGAGGTGGGCAGATCACTTGAGGCCAAGAGTTCGAGACCAGCCTGGCCAAAATGGTGAAACCCTGTCTCTGCCAAAATTACAAAAAATTAGCTGGATGTGGTGTCATGTGTCTGCAGTTTCAGTTACTTGGGAGGCTGAAGCAGGAGAATAACTTGAACCCAAAAGGCAGAGGTTGAAGTGAGCCAAGATCTCACCACTGCACTCCAGCCTGGACAACCAAGCAAGACTCCGTCACAAAAAATAAATAAATACAATAAAATAAGTTCATTTTTAATTGAGAAGTAAAAATTATATATTTATTCTATACAACATGATGTTTTGAATTGTTCCTATATTATGAAATGGCTAAATCACACTACTAACATAAGCATTATTTCACATACTTATTTTTTGTGGTGAGAACACAAAATCTACTGACTCAATGATTATCAAAGATGAAATACATTGCTATTAACTATAGTTAACATGTTATACAACAGAGCTCTTGAACTTATTCCTCCTATCTTACTGAAAAATTCTATCCATTAACCAACATCTCCCTAATTTCACCCTTCAACCTGTTAACCACCATTCTATTGTCTGCTTCTGTTAGTTCAGCTTTTTTAGATTTCACATATAAGTGAGATCATGTGATATTTGTCTTTCTGTGCTAGGTTATTTCACTTAACATAATGTCCTCCAGGTTGTCACAAATGATAGAATTTCCTTCTTTTGTGTGGCTGAGGAGTATTCCATTGTGTATAGGTACCGCATTTTCTTTAGCCATTCATGCACTGATAGACACTTAGGTTGATTCCATACCTTGGCTATTGTGAATAATGCTGTAATGAACATGGGAGTCCAGATAACTCTTTGGCATACTGATTTCGTTTCCTTTGGATGTATACTCAGTAGTGGGATTGCTGTGTAATATGACAGTTCTATTTTTAAGTTTTTGAGAAATGTCGATACTATTTTCTATAAGGGCTATAATAAATTACATTCCCGACAACTGTATGCAAGGGTTTCCTTTTCTATAATCCTCACCACCACTTGTTAACTTTTGTCATTTTGAGAACAGTCATCCTAAGACTTGTGATTTTGATTTGCATTTCTCTGGTGATTAGTGATGCTGAACATTTTTTCATATACTTTTGGCCACTTGTATATCTTCTTTTAAGAAATGACTATCCAGATCCCTTGCCCATTGTAATCAGAATATTTGTTTGCTAGCTATTGAGTTGCTAAAGTTCCTTACGTATTTTGGATATTAGTTCATTATCAGATGCATGGTTTGCAAACGTATTCTCCCGTTCCATGGATTATCTCTTCTCTCTGTTGATTGTTTTCTTTGCTGTAAAGAAGATTTTTAGTACATTCTTCTACTTCTAAGTTTTTGAAGATGAGTATGTATTTGATACTTACACCACATCTCAATTCAGACCATCCACATTTCAAGTGCTCAACAGCCACATGTAATTAGTGACTACCATGTTGGATAGCAAAAATCTAGGTATAGCAATACTGTGACTAATGCCCAAGACACAACAATAGGTTAATCCACGAAAATAATAGATTTATTTCTCTTGAGATTCAAGAATTGTTTCAATGAGGTATCTCTAGTTTATATAGAAATCACTGCTTGTTACAGATGATAAGTTTGGGTTTCATAAGTGTTGGAATTGCACAAGGGATGGAAGGAACCCTTGGCAGAGGCAGAAGGTCTAGGATCAAGTCTTAGTTTGCATAAGTCACTTGAAATTCATATGTGTCTTTTTCTCCAAATTGTCCTGTCTTCTCCCCATTGTTGTTCTGAGGATTAAATAAAATATTTTCAGTGAATTTGTAGAGAAGGATGTGACATAAGGAATAGTAATTATAATTGCTATTGAGTTAATGTTTGTGATGATTATATTGTCAGTATTGTTGCTTGTTTTGAACTAAAATCTATATTAAAAACATTGCTATAGGAAAAGATTTCTAAAAAATAGGGCTTTTAAATAATTAGATTATAAAATGATTAAAAGTAGAATCACCAAAAGTTATATAATTATTAAATTTGACTGGGCGTGGTGGCTCACACATGTAATCCCAGCACTTTAGAAGGCCAAGGCAGTCAGATCACCTGAAGTCAAGAGTTTGAGACCAGCCTGGCCAACATGGTGAAACCCCATCTCTACTAAAAATACAAAAATTAGTCAGACATGGTGGCACATGCCTGTAATCCCAGCTACCTGGGAGGCTGAGGCAGGAGAATCACTTGAACCCAGGAAGTGGAGGTTGTAGTGAGCTGAGATCACGCCACTGCACTCCAGCCTGGGTGACAGAGGCAGTCTCCATCTCAAAATATAATAATAATAATAGTTATTATTATTATTAAATTTGCTTAACAGTTTCTCTTTATTCCACTTAGTCACTAAAATTAGATCTTTAGTTCTAAAAACAACTGTCAAGAGATAAAGGAGATAAGCATGAAGAACATAGGTTTATATTTCCAGAAGTTATAGAAAAATAAACTATATACAGGGAAAAAGTTGTGTTAACTATATCATCATAGTAAATCATTACATCGACATTTTGTGTTAAAAAACAGATAGATAGAAAACATTTTATCAGGAAATTGTTAGAAGAAACAGGTGAATTAATTAGTTCCTGTCAGTTGAATTAATAAGAATTCATTTATTCTAGACTGGTTTATCACAAATACAAAGTGTTCTGCCATGTAAGAATATATGATTTTATGTTGGAATATGCTAGTAAGTATTTAAAGAATTTTGGAAAAGCATGCAGTTGAAGAAGTTAAGTTGTAGTTAGCACTCCTTCTTGGTGAGAGTAAAGTCAGACATAGATTCATGAGAGAAAAATCTAAATTAAGTAATTTTTAAAAGCTTTTTCAAAAGATTTATTAGTCAAGGCAAAGCAGAGAATATATACTGTTGATTTAAAACAACAACATCAATGTTTTATAGTTTCCAGTTTATAGGGCTTTCATCTCCTTAAATTATTTCAAAGGTTTTTTTAAATGCTATCATAAATGGGAGTGTTTCTTTATTTCTTTTTCAGGTAGGTTGATATTTGTGAATAGAAATGTCATAGATTTTTTGCAGGCAGATTTTATGTTTTGCAAGTGTACTGAATTCATTTATTAGTTATAGAAGTTTTTTGGTAGAGTCTTTGGGGTTTTCTATATACAGGATCATGTCATCTGCAAACAGAGATAATTTTACTTTTTCTTTTCCAATTTAGATATCCCTCATTTATTTTTCTTGTCCAATTGCTCTCGATAGTGCTTCCAGTTCTATAATAATGAATAGAAGCCGTGAAAATTAAGAATGTCTCCAGAGATTGCCCAAGGCACCCCCAGTTGAGGAAGAGGGGCAGCACGATCAGTCAAGAACCACTGTACAAGATTGACTGTAAAGTGAGTTGTACTGTTTGTTATTGTTGTTATTTGACAGAGAGAAAAGGATTCAAAACTGAAAAAAATACATCCAACCAAGCGATGATTTTGGAAGCAAGTTATCCAAGCAGGGAAAACAGCAAATGCTATACCTGTTAATGAATTTGGAAAGTCCAAAGAACATATAAAGGATTTGTGTGACTGAAGCACACAAATGAAGTAGGAAATAGAATCAGAGAGGCAGAAAAAGACTTTCAGGTCATGACAGAGAGCTTAGATTTATTCTTTTTTAAGTGTGATGAGAAGTTTCAATAAAAGAGAGAATTTCTGATTAGATTTGAACTAAGAAATGTTCTGACTAGACCTTTAAATATGGATAGGCCTGGATTTTTACAGCCTAGGGTAAAAGACAGAAGTATTCCAGGAATGGATAAGGGATCAGAGATGATAAATTCTGGCTGGGCTGGGACCAGGGCTGTGCAGAAATCAGTTTTTGAATTGTGAAAAATGTAGTCTAATGTTGGAAAAAGGGACATCTTCCACTTCAACCACTTCTGGGTTGACAACTTGGAGGAGCTCTCTCAAGGAGAGTGTGTTCCGGGCAACACACTGGCAGCAGCTGTGAGCTGTGGTACCCACTGTGTGTATATGGACTCTGGCTCAGCTCCAAACATGCCCCTTTAGGGAGAAAGGGCCCACAGCCAAGTGCAGGGCAAGTTACCCAATACAAGCCAGAGACTGACAACCCAGGGACTGGCAATTAACAGCACAAGATGTCAGCGACTTGACTTTAAAATGTTCTTGTTAGAGGTTTACAGAGTCAACACCTTCAGACCAATGGAGACAAATGAAACAGACTTTAGGTCTTTATTCTAACTCCCTTGCTGTTGTTTCATTGCTATGGATTTTGGCATGTGCAAGGCATTATTCTAAGTCCTGCCATCCATTTTCTCACTTAATCTTCTGAATGATCGTATGGGTGGATTCTCTTATTTTCAGTGTTTTAGTAAATAAGGCACTAGAGCCTAGAAATGTTTCTTGCCCATGCAATCAGAAACCCCCAAAATCTGATTAAGCACAATTTATTTAACCACCACATAATACTCAGACAAAGCAATAAACACATTATACCACTCTGATGAAGCAATGGCAAAAAAGAAATCTCTTGCCAAAAATCATACCCAGCTAATTCCTAATAATTTAAGGAACAATTACTACTAAATTGCTAGAATTTGACCATCAACTAGTACCAGCTGTTTTTCTAAGCATTGTATATGAATTGCCTAGTTTAATTTTCATAAAAACCTATGAGAAAAGTCTTATTAGTTGTCCCAATTTGTAGATGAGAAACTTGAGGTTTAGAAATCGGAAGCATGTTGTCTGAAGTCACACAACCAGTAGGTGGTGGAATTGAGATTATTTCCCAGACAGTCAAATACCCAGTGCTTTACTCTGACACTAAATTATTGAACCCAATTTTCTCCTAAAAATGAAATGTTCAGAAACTCATAGCTTTATTTGATAAAAATCAGGTGTATTATTTAATCCATGCAACATTATTTAAAAGAAATTCACAAACAAGGACATCTGATAATGTCATAAACTAAGGCAATCCTTTGGAAAGCTTCCCTTACGTTCTTATTGTTTGTGCAGAAGTTTTAAATAAAACATATTAAATTCATTTGCCAAATTATTTCACATTATATCTGAATTTAAAAATAAGAATATGAAAAGAGGACTTGGTTTCTTTCTGTAACCTTGCATTAATGTATAGGATAGTTGATGGGTTCAGCTATTTCCAAGTACCTTAGGTAAGGATCTGTCCCAACTCCATCTGCTTCCCAACCTCCGAATCTTCTAACCAAACACAGTTTGAGAAACCAGCAGAGACCAAGAGTTCCAGAAGCCACTGTCAATGTTTTAGAATTTGTGTATTTGTATGAGTTCCAGTGTCTCACATAGGAATGACAGAATACTGCTATGTATGAGGTAGCACACTTCCTGTGATACTGGGCCACATAAGAGAATCTGTTGTTGACCTAATCTATTGAAAATTGTCTATTCATGAACAAGAAAATTGTGAGCATTAAGAGGTATCCATGAGGCAGTGAAAGTAAGTCAGAGCTTGGCATTAGAAGTTGTAGATTTGAGTCCTATTGTACTGTACAAGCTTTGTGGCCTTGGGCAAGTCGCTATAACTGCTGAAACATTAGGGCTTTTTATTACACAGGAGGTAGCATAATCCTGACCATGGCTATCAGGAATGTTGCAGAGCAAATCAATAAGACAATAGGTGCATGAGTGGTTTATGGACTGTACAATGTTCTAACAACAGAAAGAGATATTCATAATATTGATGTCAAACAGCCAGTTACACAACTGACTCTACTAAACTAGGGATAGCGTGTCTCTCCTCTATGCTCAGGTCTTTTTGACAAGGGCAGTGTGTGCTGAAGCAGAGCTGAAACAAGCCAGTGTGTTCTGGAGATATAGGAGGGATGAAGCTAATGTGAGTAAGGTATTTATGTTTTTGGCAGTTGCTCAAGATAGAAATGGAAAGTTCTCCATGTTTTAAGTCATTAAACAATCAGTTTAGCTACAACCAGTGGGCCTGAGATAAATGTTGCAGACCCAAGAGCAACTATCTTTGTTATCTTTGTTATAAATAATTATTATAGCAATAATAGCAGCTCATGTATTGGTCAACTACTTTTATAAACAAAATGCTCTAAGACTCACAGGCTTAACACAATTATGTATTCTCAATTCTTGAAGCAGCCTATCAGTTGGTGATTGGTTAATTGAGGCTGGTCTCAGATAGGCAGCTCTGCTTCAAACTGTAAGCTCACTTGGGCTTAGATCCTCATTGCAGGCTGGGCTCATGTGTGTTCATTCTACAACCCAGGCAAAAGGGCAGCAGCTACCTGGGAGCAAGGGCTTTTCAGCTAAATGACAGATGGGCAAGACAGCACTCACATAAGTACATTCAAGCCTCTGTCTAATCCAGATACATTACATTCGCTAGGTGCTTACTGCATGTTCAAGCAATTGTTATGGAAAACTTTATCCCATTGTTTTATACAATTGTCACAACAACCCTATAAAGCAAGGTACATTTTTATCCTAATTTTATAGATGAGAAAACCAAAGCAAAGAGAAGTTAAGAAACTTTCCCAATATCCCACAGTTGTCAATGGTCAAGTCTGGATTTGAGTATAAGTTTTGCCAGTATATTCTATTGATGACTTAAATCCTATTCATCAATATTGCAATTAAAATGGGGCTACAGTGTTGAATATATCTGGGTTCCCATATCACGACATTTAAAATATATTTTTATGTCATAGAATGTTTGCTATGTGTAAGCATTCATAGCCCACATCTATATGGTGATGCCTAATAAATAAACACATAAAAATCTACCACCAAGAACTACACTACGACCAATATTCTTGTATGATTATTCTCTGGCTCAACTTCCTGACTCCTCCCTGAAGGTAACCACTATCTTGAATTTTATATTTGTCATTCTCTTGCATTTTTAAGGATAGATTGATCATGCATGTCTGTATCAAATAGTTTTGCTCAACTGTGCTGTCACCTGTATCTATACTTTATTTTTTATTGATGTGTAATAATAGTACAGTTGATGAATATATCACAATACATCAGTTATCTTACCTATGAATGCTGGTTTGTTGTCAATATTTTGCCATCATAAATAATGTTCCTATGAACAATCTCACTAGTAATGTATGAGAGTTCCCATTTTGCTAAATCTTCAGCCATTCTTGGTAGTGTCAGACCCCATAATTTAAGGAAAGTAAAATAATATTTTATTGTAAACTTAATTTCCATTTCTCTGTTTACTACAAAGGCTTAGCACATTTTCATAAGATAATTCATCATATATGTTTTCTCTTGTGTGAACTGCTTACTGATGACTCGTGCCAATGTTCCTATTGCATTACCTTCCTTATTGAGTCATATCAGTTATGTGTCTGTTTATACAGTATATTTATATAAACTTTTTTATTATGTATCATTAATGTCCTCTCTCCATTTATGGCTTGTCTTTCTATTCTCTTCATGGTAAATAACGAAAGGATTTGTCAATCTTATCCTTAATGGTTGATATGGTTTGGCTCTGTGTCCACACTCAAATCTCATCTTGAATTGTACTCCCATAATTCCCACGTGTTGTGGTAGGGACCTAGTGGGAGATAATTTGAATCATGGGGATGGTTCCCCCTATACTGTTCTCAAGGTAGTGAATATGTCTCACAAAATCTGATTGGGGGTTTCTCCTTTTGCATCTTCCTCATTTTCTCTTGCTGCTACCATGTCAGAAGTGCCTTTTGCTTCCCCTATGATTCTGAGACCTCCCCAGCCATGTGGTACTGTAAGTCCAATTAAACCTCTTTTTCTTCCCAGTCTTGGCTATGTCTTTAGCAGCGGCATGAAAACAAATACAGTGGTTATCTAGTTTGAATAGTGTCCCGCCAAAATTCATGTCCATCAGAATGGGTAGATATGACCATATTTGGAATAGGATTGATACAGGTCACAATGGATTAGGGTGGATCCCAAATCAAAACACTGTTGTTCTTATAAGAAGAATGAAACTTGGACACCAAGACAGAAGAGACACAGGGAAGAAAGCCATGTGACAAAGAAAGAAGACATTGGAATGATGAATCTGTAAGCCAAGGAATTCTAAGGACTACCAGCAAACACCAGAAGCTGCAGAGGCAAGGAAGGACTTCACTAGATGTTGAGAGGGAGCATGAGCCTGCTGACATCATGACCTGACTTGCACCTTCAGAAATGTGAGAGAAGAAATTTCTGTGTTGTAAGCCACCTAGTTTGTAGTAATTTGTTACAGCTGCCACAGAAAACAAATATAATTGTTAACAATGTGTTGTAAAAATTTTGTACTTCTTAAAGCTTTGAAGACACTCTGTGCATTACCATCCAAAGTTTTAAAGACTTGTCTTTGCATTTAAATGTTTTTAATTCATCAAATACTGACCTTGCTTAAGGGTGTGAGGCTGGGATTTAATTTTATTGATTTTATTGTTTTGGGTTTTTTTGGTTTTGGATAATAAATTTTGCCAGTACCATTTATTGAAATGGTCATTTTTCTTTTATTAATTCACAAATCATTTATCACATATTAAGGTGCCTTGTAAGTATGGGTTTCTTTTTGGGATGAGTCTATTTCAACAGCCAATTTGCCTACCACACTATTCTGGGCAAATTATTGTAACTTTATTATAGTTGTTCTTATCTGGTAAATCTAGACCTTTTACCTTCCTCCCTTTGTTTTGTTTCTTTTTTTTTTCCAGGAGTCTCTTGATTATTCCTGGTCATGTGATCTTCCATTAAAATATAAAAGCAGCTTATAAATTATTTCTTAAATGTCTCTTGAGATTGTGATTGGAATTTCAGCATGGAAGAATTAACATTTTTACAATATTAAGTCTTTGTATTCATAAAATAATTATTTTTGTTTATATTTTTAAATAAAGCAATAAATTGCTATAACTTTCTCTACATTTTGCACATTTACTGCTCAATTTATCCCTAAGTACCACACATATTTTGCTGCTAATATAATATTATCTTCTCAAAATTATGTCAGATAAATTTTTGGTTAGTGTATATAAATGCAATTTTTGACAGCTAGTGTTACATCCATCCACCTCTCTACCCTCTATTATTTTGACATATATATAGATATAGATATAATCTTTCAATTTTTTGTATGGACAAACACATGCCAAAAAAAATGATGAGAGCATGGTGTTTTTTCTTTCCATCTTTTACATTTTTTCCTCTTTCTTTCCATGCTGCCCTGGCTGGGACCTGCACCATAACGTTGGATAGTTGTAGCAAAAATGAGCATCCTTGCCTTGTTTGAAGTTTTAAAGATAATGTTTTTAATATTTTACTGTTAAAAATTATGTTCACTGTAGGGGTACTCTTTAATAGATTGAATAAATTTCCTTTTATTAGGAGTTTGCTGAAAGTTTCATCACAAATAAATGTGGAATTTATTAAGTGCTTGTCTGACATCTGTTGAAGTCATGTTGTTTTAATCCTTAAATACATTAATGTAGAAATTACACAAACAAACTTTTAATTTTAACTCACTTCTGAATTTTTGGAATAAGCTTAGGTTAGTTTTGGTCTATTACCCTTTGTGTAGATTGCTGAACTTAATTTTTCTAAAAGAGATTGCTGAATTTTATTTTTCTAATATTTAGGGTAATATCTTTGCATTTATATTTATGAGTGAGATTACCTCATTTCCATTTTGTATCATAGAATGAAATTATGTGAAAGTCTCTTTTTTGTATTTTGTGAAAGAATTTTCATGAAACTGCAATGATTTGTTTCACAAAGTTTTGCAGAATATCCTATAAAGCCATATAAATCTGGTGTTTTCTTGATTTGAAGAAAGAAATGTATAAAGCTAAGTTATACAAGGTTTGAATGATATAATTAATAAGGCTGAATCTATAGAAGACTATTTTGTGAAGCATATACATGTTTAGAGTTATGTCTTATGCCTGTTAACTAGAAGAGCCACACTCTCCTTAAACCGATGTGAAACTTTTATAAAATCTTACCATGATCTAGGCCAAAGAGCAAGACTCAGCCCATTTTAAGGAATCAGCACCATTGAAAAGATTAACAAAATAGCCAATTCTAATGAAATGGATACCTGACAGCCCTTTCAGTAAATGACAAGCTCTATACATCTCCTACTGTGATGTTGGATTTGTCAGTTTCTTTCTGTAGTTGTAGCAATTTTTGCTTTATGTATTTTGAGACTATTTTGTAAGGTACCTACATATCTAGAATTATATCTTCCTAATGAGTTGAGATCTACTTTTAATAAATAATTTTTAGTCTTTAATAACATTTTAAATTTAAAAAATTGGGGTACACAGTAAGTGTATAGATGAGTTATTTTGATACAGGTATGCAGTACATAAAAATTACATCAGGGCAAATGGGGTTATCCATTACCTCAAACATTAATCCTTTGTGTCACAAACAATCCTGTTATACTCTTTTAGTTATTTTAAATATACAGTTAAATTATTATTGACTATAGTTACCCTGTTGTGCTATCAAATATGAGGTCTTATTCATTCTTTCTATTCTTTTGTAACAATTAACTATCTCCATTTGACCCCCACTAACCACCACTAGTGGTGGTTATCCCTTATACTTTAATATATAAGGGATATATTAAAAGTAATATCCCTTTACTCTCGATTTCCATGACTTCAGTTGTTTTTATTTTTAGCTCTCACAATAAGTAAGAATATGTAAAGTTTGTTTTTCCATGCCTGGCTTATTTCATTTAACATAATGACCTCCAATTCCATCCACATTGTTGCAAATGACAGGATCATATTGTGTTTGTTTTTATTTTACTTTAAGTTCTAAGATACATGTGCAGAACATGCAGGTTTATTACAA
The DNA here is from genome assembly GCF_001604975.1 of Cebus imitator. NCBI lineage: Eukaryota > Metazoa > Chordata > Mammalia > Primates > Cebidae > Cebus > Cebus imitator. The sequence goes on along the minus strand of NW_016107462.1, from coordinate 1,631,859 downwards.
AGGTGTACATGTGCCATGGTGATTTGCTGCACCTATCAACCCATCTTCTAGGTTTTAAGCCCCACATGCATTAGTTATTTGTCTTAATGCTCTGCTTCCCCTTGCCTCCCACCTCCAACAGGCCCCAGTGTTTGTTGTTTCCCCTCTATGTCCATGTGTTCTCTTTGTTCATCTCTTACTTATGAGTGAGAACATGAGGTGCTTGGTCTTCTGTCCCCATGTTAGTTTGCTGAGAATGATGGCCTCCAGCTTTATCTATTTCCCTGCAAAGGACATGATCTCATTCTTTTTTATGGCTATATACTATTCCATAGTGTATAAGTGCCACATTTTCTTCATCCAGTCTATCATTGGTGGGCATTTGGGTTGGTTCCATGTCTTTGCCATTGTAAACAGTGCTGCAGTAAACATATGTGTGTATGTGTCTTTATAGGAGAATTATTTATATTCATTTGGGTATACACCCAGTAATAGGATTGCTGGGTCAAATGGTATGGTTCTAGATCCTTGAGGAATTGCCATATTATCTTCCATAATGGTTGAACAAATTTACATTTCCACCAACAGTGTAAAAGCATTGCTATTTCTCCACAGCCTCGCCAGCATCTCTTGTTTCTTGACTTTTTAATAATCACCATTCTGACTGGCATAAGATGGTATCTCATTGTGGCTTTGACTTGCATTTCTTTAGCAATCAGTGATGTTGAGCTCTCTTTCATATGTTTGTTGGCCATATAAATGTCTTCTTTTGAGAAGTGTCTGTTCATATCCTTTGTCCTCTTTTTGATTGGGTTTTTTTCTTGTAAATTTGTTTAAGTTCCTTGTTGATTCTGGATATTAGACCTTTGTCAGATGAGTAGATTGCAAACATTTTCTCCTGTTCTGTAGGTTGCCTATTCACTCTGATGATAGTTTCTTTGCTGTGCAGAATCTCTTTAGTTTAATTAGATCCCATTTGTTAATTATGGCTTTTCTTGCCATTGCTTTTGGTGTTTTCATCCTGAAGCCTTGCCCATGCCTATATCCTGAATAGTATTGCCTAAGTTTGCTTCTAGGATTTTTATGGTTTTGGGTTTTACATTTTAAGTCTTTAATACATCTCAAGTAAATTTTTACATAAAGTGTAAGAAAGGGGTCCAGTTTCAGTTTTCTACATATGGCTAGCCAGTTTTCCCAGCTGGTGCTTGGTCCCCATTTATTAAATAGGGAATCCTTTCCTCATTGATTGTTTTTGTCAGGTTTGTTGAAGATCAGATGATTGTAAATGCATGATGTTGTTTCTGAGGTCTCTGTTCTGTTCCATTGGTCTATATGTCTGTTTTGGTACCAGTACCATGTTGTTTTGGTTACTGTAGGCTTTTAGTATAGTTTGAAATCAGGTAGATGGATGCTTTCAGCTTTGTTCTTTTTGCTTAGAATTATCTTGGCTATCGTATTTTTTTAATGGTTGAATAGTACTCCATTATGGATATGTACGACATTTTCTTTATCCATTTGTCTGTTGATGGGCACTTAGGTTGTTTCCAAATCCTGGCTATTGTGAATAATACTGCCAAAAACATGAGAGTAAAGATATCTCTTAAATATACTGATTTCCTTTCTTTGGGGTATACACTTAGCAGTGGGATTGTTGGATCATATAGTTGCTCTAATTTTTAGTTTTTTTGAGGAACCCCCAAGCTGTTCTCCATAGTTGTTGCACTAATTTACATTCCCAACAACAGAGCACAAGGGCCCCCTTTTCTCCATATCCTCACCAGCATTTGTTATGGCCTGACTTTTGGATATAAGCTATTTTAACTTGGGTGAGATGATATTTCATTGTAGTTTTGACTTGTATTTTTCTCATGATCAATGATGTTAAGCACCTTTTCATATGCCTGTTTGCCATCTGTATGTTTTCTTTTGAGAAATGCCTAGTCAGATTTTTTTTGCTCATTTTTAAATCTGAATATTAAAATTTTTTTCTATAGAGTTGTTTGAGCTCCTTATATATTCTGGTTATTAATCTCTTGTCAAATAGGTAGTTTGCAAATACTTTCTCTGTTAGTTGCTCTTCACTTTGTTGATTGAATCCTTCTCTGTTCAGAAGCTTTTTAACTTGAGGTAATTCCATTTGTCCATTTTTGATTTGGTTGCCTTTACTTGTAAGGCATTACTCAAGAAATCTTTGGCTAGTCTAATGTCCTGGTGAGTTTTCCCAAGTGTTTTCCTGTAGTCATTTCATAGTTTGAGGTCTTAGATTTAAGTCCTTAATCCATTTTTATTTAATTTTTGTGGATAGTGAGAGATAGTCATCTACTTTTATGCTTCTGAATCTGGATATCCAGTTTTCAGCACCATTTTTTGAAGAAATTGTTCTTTCCCCCAAAGTATGTTCTTGGCATCTTTGTCAAAAATGAGTGCAATGTATGGGTTTGTTTCTGGGTTCTCTATTATTTTCCATTGGTCTATGTGTGTGTTTTTATGCCAGTAGAACACTGCTTTCATTATTATAGATTTGTAGCATAACCTGAAGTCAGGTAATGTAATTATTTCAGTTTTATTCATTGTAGCAAAAACTTAGGATAGCTTTAGCTATTCTGGGTCTTTGCATTAAATCTGTACATTACTCTGAGCAGTATAGATTTTTAACAATATTGATTCTTCTGCTCCATGGACATGGTATATCTTTCCATTTTTGTATCTTCTTTAATTTCTGACATGAATGTTTTATAGTTTTCACTGTAAAGATCTTTCTTTGGTTAAGTTCATTCCTAAGTATTTAATTTTACTTGTAGCTATTGTAAATGGGATTACTTTCTTGATTTCTTTTTCTGATTGCTCACTGTTGGCATATAGGTATACTACTAATCTTTGTATGTTGATTTCGTGTGCTACAAATTTACTGAATTTATCAGTTCTAACAGCTGTATGATGGAGCCTTTAGGTTTTTTCCAAATATAAGATCATAACCTGCAAACAAGGATAATTAGACTTCTTTCATTTCAACCATTTATGACTGAGGTTGCAATTTTTTGAATTTGAAAAATCAGACTTTGGCAATGACCTTGAGCAGTAGAATATAAATAACTCCCACATGTTTAGTGTTCCAACAATGGAACAGTAGACCTAATGGGTTTTGAATGTACTTTATATCTTTCTCTTGTCTGATTGCTCCAGCTAGGATTTTTCAATACTGTGTTAAGTAACAGTGGTGAAAGTGGACATGCTTGTCATGTTCCCCATTTTAGAGGAAAGGCTCTCAGTTTTTCCCCATTCAGTATGATACTAGCTATGAGTCTGTCACTATGGCTTTTATAACATTGAGGTATATTCCTTCTATAACCAGTATTTTTAAGGTTTTTATCATGACAGGATGTTGAATTTTTTAAAACATTTTTTCAGCATCAATTAAAATGATCATATGTTTTTGTCCTTTATTTTGTTAGTACAATCCATCACGCTGATTGATTTGCATATATTGAATGATTCTTGCATCCTTGGAATAAATCCCATTTGGTCATGATGAATGATCTTTTTAATGTGTTGTAGAGTTCAGTTTTCTAGTATTTTCTTGAGGCTTTTTGCATCAGTATTCATCAGGGATATTGGTCTACAGTGTTTGTTTGTTTGTTTGATGTATCTTTGTCTGGTTTTGGTATCAGAGTAATACTGGCTTTGTAGAATGAGTTTGGAAGTATTTTCTCCTCCTCCATTTTTTGGAATAGTTTGAGTAGGATTGGTATTAGTTCTTTAAATGTTTTGTAGAATTCAGCATTGAAGACTTCGGGTTCTGGGCTTTTCTTTACCAGTAGACTTTTTATTAGGACTTTGATCTTGCTACTTGTTATTGGTCTGTTCAGCCTAATATTTTTTAAATTAATTTTTTCTCTACAGATTTACATACATGAACCACACAGTTGTCTTTTCTAGCACAGTTCTAACATCAAAGAGCTGGCCATACTGGATGCAAAAATAGTATTTTACTTGTCAAATATCTGATTATTGTAAATACCCTCCTTATTGCTTGCTCATTTTTATCTTTATTTCTTTACATATTTCATAAAGTAATTTTGTATTTTGTTTCTGATATTCCCATATTAAATAATTATATTTCTAATTCAGATTGTTTGCTTACTTTGCTAACTCTCACCCATGGTGTTTTTCGGGCTCCTGTTGGTTGACCTCAGTGAATTGGAAATCTAGGGGGTTATACTGGTGATACTTTTCAACATGTGGAATTTCCCTTTGGACTTGCTAAGAGTCAGAAGATGCAATTATCCAGAAATAACTTTAGACCTGTCAAGGGCATCAGCAAAATATAGAAATCTAAAGTTCTCATCCTTAATAGTCACGTTCTCCTGAAATTTAGAGATAAACAATACTCAAACATACACATATATAATTTCTGATGATGTATCAGATGCCTCTCATATAGCACTTTATATAACCTCTTTGTACCATCTTTCACTTTAGCCACTGATACCGTAATGGCCTCTCCCAAGTTTTGATGAGCTTCATGCTGGTACAACTTCACAGTGACTCATGCCTTTTTAAAGTTAGATCATTTTTTAACATTTTATGATTTTCACTTTCTGTGTCATAGAATATACCCAAGAGTTCCTTGAAGGTGAAATTTTCCCCCACTTCATGTACCTCTTGCTTCCTGACCAAAATTTATCTAAGACACAATGGCATGAGGTATCTACAAGAAGCTACCTAATTCTTGGAAATGTGAGGTAGCTATTGCCATGGGGCTACTTCCGACCCCTGGGGGCTGGAAACATACAGATAAATGTCTCTCCATCCTCAAGATGAATAGCTCAGAAATGCATTTCAAATGACGTAGGACCAGTGTCCCTTAAAAGCAGTCAACTCTATAACTCATCCTTATACTGACTTTCCTTTCTTCCTTGTTCATGAAGCCTATCTATTACTCCTGCTCCCTGGATCATTTCTCTAGTAAGCTTCTTGAACTCAGAACTTTGTTTCATGCTCTGATTCCTGCTCAACTCATCCTAAAACTGAACAAGATTAGGAAGAAAATAAAACCAGGTAAAATGATAGAGTGATTGTAGTTGAGGAGAAAAAGCCCAGAGAGCCATTTAGTAAAAGAAGAGAGTTGAGCTGAGACCCAGAGATATAAAAGAAGTCCACCACAGGAGAATAAGGGTGCTGTTTTCTAAGCACAACCAGTGATAAACATCTGAGGTGAGAAGAAACAGAAAATCAATGCAGCAGGAAAGGAAGTTGAAGGATTGGTTAAGATAGACTCCCAGAAGCACTAAGCCACTGTAGAGAATTTGGGATTCATTCTGATTGGATCAAGAAGCCTTTTGAGAGTTATGCAAAGGAAAATAAGAAAATCTGATTTGTACATGGTCAAAAAACCTGCTAGGCAGTCCTAAGAGTCAGATCTCAGAAACTGTGTTTATTGTTTAAAAATATGTCTAGCAGTGCAATAATCCTAGCACTTTGGGAGGCTGAGGCAAACAGATCACCTGAGGTCAGGAATTCCAGACCAGCCTGGTCAACATGGTGAAACCTCGTCTCTACTAAAAATACAAAAATTACTTGGACATGGTGGGGGGTGCCTGTAATCCTCGCTACTCGAAAGTCTGAGGCAGGAGAATTAAGCCCGAGAGGCAGAGGCTGGAGTGAACTGAGATATCACACCATTGCACTCCAGCCTGGGCAACAGGAGCAAAACTCTAAAAAAAATATATATATATACATATATATACATATATATATATATATGTATATATATAACAATTTGAACTTGTTCTGAATTCATAATGTTCATTTTGTATTTGAGAAAATTTCCTTATGTCTGTCTTCTATTAGTTTGACTCTGAAGCCACATTACCTCTTCAGCTAATGTAGCAATCTCTGATGCTAAAAAAAAAAAAAAAGTCCTGGCATATAAATCTCTGACTGTGTCTCTATTTCCAGGTGACATAATCCAAGTAGCAAAATTACAAGGCCAGAAATGGTCATTTTTTCCATTCCCTGTTACAGTCAGTCAACTTGTCCTAAATGAAGACTTTGACTTATTAATTTTTACTCCTGCTACCCATGTTTCAGAATGCTCACCTCACTACAAAGTCACCAGCACTCAGCCAAGTGGTCCATCCTTTGCTATGCAATGTGAGAGTGTAAAAATGACCACACAAACTGAAAGTGTACAAAGGGCTCTTGATAATCAATAGAAAAATGCCAATTATTCTCTGACCTTTAAAACTTTTTGTTAAATCATTAAAACTTACTTTCAGTTATAAACGACAGTAAAAGGCATATATTGAATAGAACGCTGTATAATTTAAAACATTAGAAACATGGAAAAGGTGTGCTATGAACTTAATTGTGTCCCTCCTCAAATACATAGGACGAAACTTTAATTCCCAAAGTGACTGTATTTGAAAATAGGGCTTTTAGGAGATAATTAAAGTCAGATGAGGTCTTGAGAGTGAATCTTAGCTGATGGGTGGCCTTATAAGAAGAGGTGGAGAAAGAGGTCTCTCTTTCCTCACTTGCATAAAGAAGAGGTCATGTGACACAGTGAGATAACAGCTGCCTATAAACTGAGAGAAGCAGCCTTGGAATAAAATCTGCTTAGCCAGCACTTTGATCTTAAACTTCCCAGCCTCCAGAAATGTGAGAAATAAATTTCTGTTGTTTAAACCACCCAGTCTATTGCATTTTGTTATGGTAGCCTGAGCCAAGACAAGGTATTTTATTTCTTTGTTAAAACGAAAACAAAGAATTTGGGCATGGTGCCTTGTGCCTGTAATCCCAACTACTCAGGAGGCTGAGGCAGGAGGATTGCTTGAACCCAGGACTTCCAAAGCATCCTGGGCAACACAGGAAGACCCCACCTCTAAAAAACTAAATACACACACAAAAAATTATCCAAGTGCTGTTGTGCACACCTATAATGCCAGCTACTCAGGGGTTCAAGAAGTTGGGAGAATTGGTTCAAGAATTGGGAGAACCCCAATTCAAGAAACTGGGAAGAAATTCTCCAAATTTCTTGAGCTATGATTGTGCCACTGCACAACAGTCAAGACCCCAACTCTAAAACCAAACAAACTAAACTTATTAAGAGTAGTTTAACCAGTGCTTGCCTTCATCTTCTCATCACAGACTCTTTATACTTGAGCCAAATGTTTTCTATACCTTGGCAAATTGTCATAGTCCTTTCTAAGTTTCAATTGGCTTCCAACATTTTATCCTTTGGGATTTCAATATCATGAAATATCTCAGGAGTTTCTTGAATGTGAAAATTTTTTTCTGACGTCACTTTCTCTGGGGCATCTTCATATGTTAACATCAATCACTTTTCTCATTTATATTGACAAGTTCACCTTCACTAAGTTCCTCTGGCTACAATTCAGAATTTCTCAAATGGTGGTAGTATCATGTTCCCACAGTCAGCTCTTTCTTCTCTGATTTCATCCACATTCAATTTTAATTTCAGTTCCAGTATTATCACGTTTGGTTTCCTTTCTCCATTTTTATCTTTACTGGTCAATTCCTTAATTCAACTATCAAATTCTATAAAATGTCATGTGGTTCTATCACTAGCAGACAAGAGGCAACACAACTACATTCATTGCTGTCTGTGCATAATCTAAATAACAGGAGCACAGTGACCAATTGCCAACAGGCTTTGAAAGAAATGACATCATGGGTCTCTGGTTATGGTGCTCACCTGTTATTTATGTAGTGATTTGTGGTTTGAGGAACTAGTAAAAAAAGATTGGACTTCATACAATTATAATTAATATTCTGTGGTAACTGAAATTTGAACTGTGTTTTGTAGGGCTGGTGCTAGTGAATTAACTGGTGGTGAATAAAATTTGTCCATGTCACTACCATACAAAACAAACACTGCCTGTATTATAATGTTTTTAATCTTCATCATTTAGATAGATGAAAGGTGACAAGTCTTGTTTAAGAAGTTTGAATCCTACCTCTCAAACCTATCAGCTGTACGATTTGAACAAATTCGTACAGCTAATTTATTCTAATCCCTTTGAGTTTCAACATCTTTATTTGTAAAATAAAGCCAGTAACCGCACTTAACATTATTGTTTTTTCTTTTGGTTATCATTCATCTGGAGCTTATAATGTGCCAGGTAGGATGCTAAACATGTTAATATGGTAAATTCCTAGTAAAAGCTACTAGGAATTTTAATTTTAATTAAAATTTAATTTTTCACTTTCTTTGGAGATGCTAGTGTTTTCCATATTGTTTGGTAAATGGTTTCTTTATCTCCCTCAAAGTTGGCTTACAAGTTTCAAAGATATTCTCTTCCTATCAGTAGCTATTTACCCCTAAGATTAGAATGCATTTCAGAACAGTCATGACCTCCATATAAGGTCTCTTTTCATAGGGCTTATTTTAAATGAATAACTAAAATAATTAGCAGTTAATCTGTGCATTAATGTTAAAGTAAGTCATGCAACAAAGTCAAAATAGTTCATATTATCTGAAAATGACTATATCCTTGATGGATAAAGCCTTTTGTATTGCAACACAATACTTACAACTGAGAAACATTGACTTTAAAATCATACTACTATTAACTTCGCAGAGTGCCTTCCTATAATTTCTGTTATTTTAACTTTTAAATTCCTAATTTAGTTAAGCAATTCACAAGAATTCTATTACTGACTGTATAAGTCATAGCTCCCAAGCAAGATACTGATGAAACCTTCAATTCTCCAAAAACTACATGCCCTTGAGAAAGTTACTATTTCGAGAGATTTTATCTTTTGAGATGCAAAAGGGAAACGTGCATGTACAGATGGGTATCTTCTTTGAGACATATGCTAAGATAATAAAACCACAGGCATTTCTTCTGCATAGAATTGTGTCGGAGGATTGTAATGCACAAGACTTCTTTGAAAACATTGTTTTCTAACCTGAGACCTTGGTCATAGTTAGGAAAGAATACCAAAGTCACTGAATGCAATGAGAAAAAAAAGATTGTTTTGCATTAGAAAGTATTTTTAAACGAGTGTACAGTACAGATTAGTCATTACTAATGGTTTGAAAAGATAAAAAAAAAAAGACTAAAAGATACATACATGCCAACTACCATCACTTTTAACTTAAACTTTAATTATTCTATGTCATATTTTCATGAAAGTGAGTTTAGTGTGATACTTTTAATAGTAATATCTTCCCTCGAATCATCAGAGGTATCTTTTAATAATTACCTTTTAAGAGTTGTTAACCTGAAACATTGAGTTTATATATATTTAGTACAGGAAACTTCAATCATTACAATTTTTTTTTTTTTTTTTTTTTTTTT